>NC_073692.1:144313039-144438039 GCF_029784155.1 Uranotaenia lowii
TGTAAAAATAACGCAACTTCTTGATGTCAGTCTTTTCGTCGAATTTCAATGCCGCCGATGTTTTGGGTCCAACTAGTGTCTGGTAAGATTGAAAGAAAATTGTGGGTTTTGTGTCTAAAAATGAGCATGATAATTCAGTACAGTACCTTCATGATGGGTCGTAGATCAGTGGCGTAACGCGTCATTGGCCCAGCAACGACCATAGTTGAGGTTTCTCGACCGGTTCTCAGAGAGCATCCCCGCATGTTCACAATGCCCGAAGTAGGTTTGTGACCGTAAATTCCACAGTAGTACGCAGGCATACGAATCGAACCACCGATATCAGTTCCTGGACAAAAAGGTATTTTTTCCATTTGAAGAGTTATTAAAAATTTTATCAAAGCCGGTGTGATGATTCGAAATCAATTGTAGACGATATAATTGATTTTTTCTCATTTTCTCCATTTTATAATTATTTGAAAAATGCATGAGACATGAATTTATTGAAGTTTGATTTGCAAAAAAAAAGTTATGATAGAATTTGTTATGAAACTTCTGCTCGTTTTGTAATGATTTAAGTATGGTACGCATAAAATTAACGTTTGCTTTTACCAAGTAAAAATGGGAAGAACTAGTCATGAGTGTCAATTTAAGCTCAAGCTTAGTTCGTTTTCCAGAATAATGTCACTTCTACTACTCTTCTACCATGAATAGACTTATGGAAAATGAAAATTTCTTCAAGAATTCGAGTTATCACAGAACGAATGAGCGAATTGAATGGTTGAACAAACTGATCAACTAGTAAAGGAAGTAAGTTTTAAACCTAGTCCAAATGCGCTGCCACAAGATGCTATCAGGGCGCCCTCTCCACCACTTGATCCTCCGACCGTACGCCGACTGTCGTACGGGTTGTTAGTTTGTCCGATGATGTTGTTGCGGGTCTCCTGCCTGTAAATGAGAGATGAACTCAGATAAAAACTAAGGTTTAAGATAATTGTTATTAAGGTACTTTGTACATTTTTAATAATAGGTTCAGAGATTTTGAATAAATCTCCTCATAATTATGTGTAAATTTGAGCTTGCAAGATCTTTCCTAGATAAACTGAACAACGTATCTCATGATACTATTCTGGGATACTATCATTAGTTTACTTAACAGATAAGTAAACTTTACAGTCCGTACTTTATTCGAACGAGCATTAACCTTCCAAAGCCGTTCGCTAAATATCCGTTTCGGGGAAATATGAGTTGTAATTTAATTTCGTTCTCCTGGCTGTAAATGTTAACCGATTTTGATGATATTATATTCATTGTGTAGGTAATTTATTCTAATTACTCAACATTTCAAAATAAAGTCGATATGTATTACCAGGTTTTCAGAAACTGGTTCAGAAAGTTAAAAGTCCGAAAAATCAATTTTATTTTTAAAATACCCATAACTTCTGACAGCTTTTCTGTATTTAATTTTTTCATTTATGTTTGAAATAGTTAAGAATCCATCTATCCGACAATGTATAGATATGTTGGGGTCCAATGAAAGTTTTTACCGATATGACAGGTCTTCCGGTAGAAAAAAGTCTTACTTTAAAAAAACGACATCCAGTTTTGGCTTTGCTTAGCTGTATTTCATTTCTCAATGAACCGATTTTAAAAACTCAAATTTTAGTTTTTTGGCGTTAATTTGATCATTATTTTCATAGAACATACTTGGTCTGTCAAAACTACCAGTTCATCAGTGTATTGGAATGATGATAAAGATGTTTGAAATGTGCGCTTCGGGTCATATTGACCCGAACGGCTTTGGAGGGTTAACGGCGTCATTTGTTTTACGTTAAAAGTGCTAATAAAGATTTTTTTTTGTCCTGATTTTCTACTTTTTGCACTTTATCATGACTTGATTTCAAACCAAACAAATGGAAATACAACCTACCATCTATTGATTTCAGGAATACTGGTTGTTGCGATAATGATTGCACCTGCTTCCTTCATCAACCGGATGCACTCGGCATCTTCTTTTGCTCGAACGGTCCTACGGGCCGTGATGCCGAGCGTGTGCAGCTTATCCTTGACTGCCGTGCTGTCCTTGGTGGTGAACGGAACACCCAGGAAAGGTTTCTCTGCAAACTCATCGTTAGAAATCAGACCCCGCTGGATGCGGTCATCGATTGCTTTCGCTTCCTCTAGTGCCTCCACAAAGGGTCCATCAATAACCGCATTGATAACCGGATTAACCTCATTCAATCGATCAATATAGGCACTGATCACCTCGTAACAAGTTACCTCCTTGGTGCGAATCATCTTGGCCAACTCCTGGGCGCTGTAAGTCACGATGATGCTCTTCCTCTGAAGAGAGGGGCAACGATTGCCTCTCGGTCCCCAGTACCATTTAAGGACCACATCGATTAAATAATCGACCAGCAAGTGGACAATAGCGAAAAAGTTGCACAGCAAACTGTAGGCTATATCCTTCATGATCTGGTTCGACTTTCTGGTTCGTTTCTGCAAAATTTTGGAAAAAGATTTCACCAAATAATTTATTCAGCTCTTGTGCAACGAGCAGAACCAAAAGCAAATTCGGCTGCCCAACTTGACTCCGACCGAACGCAAAACGTCTCTGCATCATATCCAACAGGCGACGTCAGCAATTTTATCGAAGGTAATTAAACCCTAAAAGAAATTAATCACCCACCTCTCGAGCATCTTTCCTATTACTTGAGCACATTTTCACCTGCGACCTATTGTACCCTCAATACACTACTCGACACTGTGCAATAGTATCTAACAAAATCACTTCTTCACCTATGTACCTAGTCTAACTACATACGTTCAACTAGTACCTGCTACTGGCCTCAAACGATACGAATAGAAAGATAGTCGAAGTACAACTGAGTGGTTAATGTGAACAGCTTGAGCGTTCAGCGAGTTGTCTACGAGCTCTATAAATTTTATTGAGATTCGACCACTTTCTCCTGATTTTTTGGGTAGCCGAGCCAGCTGGGCTGCATGCAACCGTTCAAGAGATTTTCGTCTGTTTGTATCATTTTCTCTCTTTTGTCCAACGTAGCTGTGTGGAAGCACAATTCACTGTTTAGGACGATTCAATTTAGTAATAAATTGGCACAAAATTCAGTAACTATTTTGTTTTAATTTTTTTTTTCATGAAATTTGTCGTTAGTTAGTGTAGATTTCTTAATTTTCTAAATTTGTTTAGTAAAGGTATAGTTATGTATTCATGAGGTTCAGTTTTATTAAAAAAAGGAGCATTATGTTTTAAATAAAAGCTCCAATCAAATGGAAATTTTATCGAGATTTCATATCATTAGTTTTTTTATAAGAAGCCGCAAAGAAGTGAATGTTCAAATAAAATTTGAGCACAGTTCTCATTAATTTAACATTAACATCATAAGGGTTTCCAATATAAATTCCTATTAACACCAAAAGTTTAGTTTCCTACTATGGTTTGTGTTTTATTTTAATTTATTTTATTTATTTATTGCAAACAGATACATACAATTAATACATTTGAGTTAGTACTCCAATGGCTTCGCCGTTTAAGGAGTTGTTATTTATCTTTAATTTTATAATCTATTATCTACTACATTGCATTACATACCTATTTGCTTTGAATTTTGAACTTTTAACATTAATGTCAGTAGTGACATCTGGCGGATAGTAGAGGCAATATGTCACCACAGTTTACAACCAACCAATTACATTATTACCATAGTTCAACAACATATCACATTAAATAATTTAAAATGGTTTCCGGTCGTCAGAGCATGCTTGATAAACACCATAAACACTCTAGTACTGAGTTCAGAAAAAAGTGGAAACATCGCACCTTATTTATAACTCAGGAACTACCAAGGTTATTTAATTTACTAGGTTCTCTGACTTTTGCAGTAAGTAGGCGTGGAGTGCGCGGTGAAGTGGTGAAGAGCTCGTTATCTTTGTTTACAAATATTAGAAACAGTTTTCGGTCGTATTTCTTAAAATATTATGGTGTCTCTCTGCGCAGTTAAAAGCTTTCTAAATAAGCGGTCGGTCATCAAACACGGTGGAAAAATTGTGTACCTGAAGTTTCCTAAAAACAGGGAACAATTCAGGGCGTGGACAATATTCTTTGACCATGGGGAAGGATGGATACCAAAGTCCAATCAAGGTATCTGTTCAGGGCACTTCGAGTCAAATTGTTTTTGTTCATTTCAATTTGGGCAGAATGTTCTTGATTCCGAAATGGCAGGGACGTTCCAAAAGGTAAATTTAGTTCTCATAATTCAGTCGGTTTACGCAATCGAAATGATTCATTGAATTTCAGCTGTGCCAAGTCTCTGCGAACCGCAACCTCTGCGATCTGAGGCAGTCTTTGCAGTTGCAATGGACGATTTCCTCAACGGTAAGTGAATCAATTCACAACAGATTTCCGATAGGTTTCTAACTGTTTTTTTTTTTTATTTTAGCTGGATCTCATCCTGATTTAGGATGCAAAACATCCAAGATGAACGCGACCCTCGGTATAGCTGCCATGCCTCAGAAACTTGTCGGATTCAGGTCATGGGCAAAGCCATAAAAACATTTTTGATCTGTGTCACAGAACTTCGGGCTTATCCTTACAGTTTTTAAACTCTATAATGATTTAAGTCTATTCTTGTTTAGTTTAAATAGCAGAAAATAAAACACAATGTATTTTCAACTGATTATTAATTATTTAAAAAAAACTTTTACTGTAATGACCATCAACTTACAAGCATTACATGAATGTCTCCTTTTCCGGATTTTTATTTTGCCTTCTGATTTGGAACATGCATAGAAACTCATTATTGATTGGTGTTTTACTTAGTCACTAGCGGCATCACCATACCGTATTCATATGTTTCCTACGGCAATTTAACAGTTCAAGTTCCGGTCAGCGTTCATCAGGTAAAAATTTCCGATGGAAACGAATCCTTGGGAATAGTTACTCACGCAATTTCCATATGTTTTTTTTTTAACTTTTATGAATTTGTATCTGAAAACCTAAAACGATGAAATGTTAATGTTTCATTTAATTAAAAATATAAAAAAAAACTAGCATACTCTCGCACCACACTTGTTGCTGATTCTATCAATATTCCCCATATTTTTCTTGCTCTTCGAGTCTATGAGCTGTGTACGATGGTGTTCTGCTTCGACTGCTGACTGAGAATTAAACCCATATCAAACTGATATTCTTCTGTCGTCGTTTCTTCACATCGAGAGCCACAAACTTAGCCATCAATTGCACTCCCCCGGAAGCTGCTTCGGAACTAACTGCCGGGTGACTATCAGCTAGTAATACTGTTTCAGGTCACCAATCGTTTCACTTACCGACAGCGAAAACGCGTGAGGGGATGTGAAAATGAAACTACGAAATCAGATCTCAAATAATTGTTTGTAAACAAACGCAACGTGTCCATGGTAGCCAATTTGGAAAACCAGCATGGCTGATTCGGAAATAGGGCTGATCAGTACACCTACTATATACCCGCCTTGGGAACTACTGAACTGATTTTTAACTAACTTTACACATTTTATTTTGTTTTTTTTTTTTTTTGGTGACATCATAACTTTTTTGTTACATTTAGTTAAATGTTAAAAATGTTAAAAGTGCGTTGCAAATGTTTATTCTTCAGTTTTCATATTCAGACATTGATTTTTTGAAAGAATTGTGGCGGGCGTTTTTTTTTTTTGTAATTTCTTTATTTGAAACGGCTCATACCTTTAGGCTTTAAGGAGCCAAACTCGTTTTGTTTGATTACAATTGTGTGCTTATATCTAGTTCACTTTTTGAAGAAAAGATAGAAGATAGATAGGGAAATGTGAAAATAAAAAGAATTATAGACGAAGATCAATAGCTTTAAGGAAAAGATATATTTCGAACATGTAGTCCAAGTCTATCACAGCCAGCACATCTCTCACTGGAACATAGGGTGGTTTTCCTCGGGCCCTAAGGGAGTCTATAAAATTCGTTCTGGCGACAAGATGGACCTCGCACGACCAAACAATATGCTCGATGTCATGGTAACCTTGGCCACAACCACATAGATTGCTGCCAGCAATATCAAAACGATAGAGTACCGCGTCTAAAGAACAATGATTGGACATGAGACGGGAAAATATACGAATAAAATCCCGACTCAAGTTCAATCTATTAAACCATGGTTTAAGGCTTACCTTTGGGATAATCGAGTGGAACC
This sequence comes from Uranotaenia lowii, assembly GCF_029784155.1. NCBI lineage: Eukaryota > Metazoa > Arthropoda > Insecta > Diptera > Culicidae > Uranotaenia > Uranotaenia lowii. The sequence continues at coordinate 144,319,234 of NC_073692.1, forward strand.
ACCGACCCTGCTCATCCTCGTCCCATTTGCGCTGCCAGTTGACAAGAGAGTTTCTTCGAGCCAAATAGTAAAATTCGCTGAAGACGATTTCACGTTGATACGTGTCGCCTGTGGCGGGCGTTTAGACTTATTATTATTATTATTATTTTTTTTTTTTTTTTTTTAATCAAAGGTTTGTTTATTAAGGCATTTTACTTATAAAGTTTCATTTTGCCGAGTGTATCACTTAACTTATCTATGTTAGTAGAAGGGGGAGCCGTAATAGTCGCGGCGACTCAACTGTTAGATTATAATTTAATTTAGGAGAGGAAAGGGGAACGTTTAGGGTTCACTATAAAAATCTTCCATCTGGGTACGCTGGTGGCTTTCTGTAGCTGAGGTTCCGATAGCTACTCCAGGCGATCGTCTTCCTGGCCAGCCTTCTGGTAGAGTTTGTCGGACCCATCGCATGAGAGGTTACTCTATTAATTAAACGAATCCAAGATTAATAGGGTACATATACAGGGGGAAAGATGTGAAGGTAAGAGGACTAAACGACCGAGTCAGACATTTTAAGATATTTGTAGATAGGGTACAAATATTCAAGATCAAGTTTTGCCAAGATGTCTCGAATTGGAACACCAGGTGGTTTACGTCGGGCCCTAAGGGTATCCAGTAGCCAAGCCCTCGATCGATCAAACCGTTCACACGTCCACACAACATGATCAATGTCGTGGTAGCCATCCCCACAAACACAAACATTGCTTGTAGCTAGTTGTATACGAAACAAATGCGCGTCAAGCCGGCAGTGATTTGACATGAGCCGAGAAACCACGCGAATGAAATCGCGACTCATGTTAAAATGCTTAAACCATGCCTTCGTCGGAACCTTAGGGATAATCGTATGGAGCCAACGTCCCTTTGTGCCATTCTCCCAGCTAGACTGCCAAGCGTTAATCGCTAAAGTGCGAGGTATTGAAAAATATTCGTTGTAAGTTATTATCCTCTCAAAGATTTCACCTTGTAACGCGCCCACCTTAGCCAATGAGTCCGCCTTCTCATTGCCTTGTATAAGACAATGAGACGGGATCCAGGCTAAGGTAATCCTATACGAATTTTCGATCAAAGCGCTCAATACCCCTGAAATTTCCAGCAAGAAATGGGAAGAGCGCTTCATCAGTTTCATCGATCGAATTGCCTCAACGGAGCTGAGACTATCCGAATAGATGAAATAGTGGTCTGCGGGCAGAGTGCGAATGTGTTCCAAGGTGCAGTAAATAGCGGCTAGCTCAGCAGTGTAAACGGAGCATGGCTCTCGAAGCTTAAACGAAGCTTCAAAGCCCTCATTATACACTGCGAAGCCAGTCGCGTTGTCGATTCTAGAACCATCAGTAAAGAACATTTTTGAAGGATCAATTTCACGTACCTTTGAAGCAAAGATTGAAGGAATGATGTTGGGTCGGACGTGATCTGGTATTCCACGGATGTCAGCGGTCATGGACAGATCGAATTTTATTAAGGAACTGCTAATCGGGTAAAAGTGACTCGTGTCCGAATTTAATAAAGAAGGATTTATTTCTAATTGCCTAAAAGTTTTATAATTATTGACATATTTTACTTGCGAATTAATATTCATAAGCCTTTCCAAATTTTCTATCACCAAAGGATTCATAGTTTCACTTCGAATTAGGAAACGTAGCGATAAATCGAAGAACCGGTTTTTCAACGGCATTACTCCCGCCAGTACTTCGAGACCCATCGTATGTGTCGACTGCATACAACCCATGGCAATACGCAAACAACGATACTGTATTCGTTCTAGTTTAATCAAGTGGGTATCCGCGGCTGACCCAAAGCAAAAGCTTCCGTATTCTATGACCGACAGTATCGTTGTTTGGTATAACCTGATGAGGTCCTGTGGATGAGCACCCCACCAGGTTCCAGTAATCGTTCGAAGAAAATTGATTCTCTTTTGGCATTTTTGTGTCAAGTACCTAATATGTTTTCCCCAGAGGCATTTAGAGTCGAACCAGACACCCAAATATTTAAAACTAAGAGATTGAGTTAGAGTTCTACCCATCATAAGGAGCTCTATTTGAGGAGGGGAATGCTTCCTTGAAAAAACTACTAACTCGGTTTTACTAGGCGAAAACTCGATGCCTAGATTCCTGGCCCAATGTGATAAATTATTTAGAGTTTCTTGTAACGGAGGTTTTATTTGAGTGTCTGTTTTACCTGTGATATGAACAACACAGTCATCCGCAAGCTGTCGTAGCGTGCAATTTTGTGCCATACAACTATCGATTTCTCGGACATAAAAGTTGTATAGCAGGGGGCTTAAACATGAGCCTTGGGGTAGACCCATGTAACTAATTCGTTCAACTTTGGTTTCTCCATGGCTAAAATGCATGATTTTTTCAGACAACAGGTTATATAGAAAATTGTTCAAAATTGGTGAAAGTCCGCAAGAGTTAAGATTACTAGATAGCACTTCTATGGACACCGAATCGAATGCCCCTTTGATGTCCAGAAATACTGCCCCCATCTGCTCTTTTTGGGCAAACGTCAATTGAATGTCTGATGAAAGTAATGCTAGACAGTCGTTCGTACCCTTGCCTCTACGGAATCCAAATTGTGTACTTGACAACAGATTGTTTGATTCAACCCATTTATCCAGCCGAAAGAGAATCATTTTTTCGAGCAATTTCCGGAGACACGAGAGCATTGCAATCGGCCTATACGAGTTGTAATCAGAAACTGGTTTTCCCGGTTTTTGGATGGCGATGACTTTCACTTGTCTCCAGTCATGCGGAACAATGTTCAGCTCCAAACACTTATTGAATAAATTCAACAAGCGTTTCTTAGCGGTATCTGGCAGATTCTTCAACAAGTTGAATTTGATTCTGTCCAGTCCGGGAGCTGAATTGTTGCAAGACCAGAGCGCAAGTGAAAGTTCGACCATCGAGAATTGATCCTCCGTTTCGGAACTATTCTCTGTATCCCGATAGTGTCTCTGAGCTGGTGCTGCATCTGGGCAGACCTTTTTCGCGAACTGTATCAGCCATCGACTTGAACTTTCTTCAGTTTCGTTCGAAGGAGTGTGATTTCGCATGTTTCGTGCCGTTCTCCAAAGCGTGTGCAAAGACGTTTCTTGAGATAACCCATCCACGAATCGCCGCCAGTACCCCCGTTTCTTGCCCCTGATCAAGTTCTTGAACTTGCGTTCCAAGGACAAGTAACGATGGAACTTCTCTGGCAATCCGGTTCTGCGAAACTCAACAAACGCCTTGCACTTTTCAGATCGCGCGCGCGAGCAATCTCCATCCCACCACGGAGTGGGAGGCCGTTTCTGTATCGTCGAGCTTTCACTCCGTCTGACCTGTGCCCCGATTGCACAGTCCACAATGGTCCCGGAAATAAAACTGTACTCTATTATTATTTTTATTAAAGACATTTTACCATTTACATGGCATTCGTGTCTGTGTTTAGACTTATGGCTAGCGTGTTTCGTTTATAATCGGACGACCGAGGATCGAATCCCACCGCTGCCAATCTAGGTTAAGGAATTTTTTTATAAGTCTACTCGTGCTAAAAATCGACAAATAGAAACAAGAAGAAGAAGGAGTTCAATGTTTAATTTAAAGTTAAGAAATATAAATAGACTCACAGCTCATTTCGCTTGCCCGGACAATTTTTTTCAAGTTGCCCTTACATTTCAAATCAGTTACAGTAAATATTCATCTGTGGTTCAAGTAATTTAACAAAATGAAATTGGTGGAAAACAGATCAGTGGTTGGCTATTTTAATTTTCAAGAACCTTCTTTAATTAGATTTGAATCATCCCAAATGATGAAAATCCCAGGAACAAAATAGGACCTACTTTTTTGATCAGACCTTCAAGTTTTAAAATTCTTTTTATGACCGCCTATGGCTCACATTTTTGAGTAATGCCCGTGCGCACTAGCGCTGAGGGTTTCCTGGAACGAAAAAAAAAACTATATTTATTCATCGTGTAACTGTCAAGCGCATTTTGACAGCAGATTTTTTTCAGTTTGAAACATCATCATCATCGGCCATCATTGATGATGCGGGAAGCGTTGAACGCTTAAGATGTTATGGTACAAAGACCAACCTTGCTACATTTTATTGAACTATAGTTTAATAGTTTAAGTTTAAATTGTCATTTACTGTAATTTAAAACAAATAAAATAGAAAATTTTGAAGCGTGATATTTTCGCTTCGAAACGGTTTTCCCCAAGTTAAATTTATTATAGAAGAAAATGTCGCATTAATTAGGCTTTTAATCATAGGGCTGGTCTTTACACATTTACATCTTTAATCCAACAGAACAGCAGCACGACGACGGCAAGAGGAACGCGACTGCAATTTTTGCGTTTATGCAAAAGAGATCCTTTTGTGTGGCCCTCTGCAACCCGTTTTTCCCGGGGTAGTCTTGTTACGCTTAAGATTGGGGCGAATTCGCGTGTTTTCTTGTGTAAAATAAGTGATCCAGTTGGTGAAAATAAATTGGAGAAGAGCGAAATCAAATCGATTGTGCAAAAGAAGCACTCTGGTTGGCTCTAGTGGACAATCGTGTGTAGAAATATTGAAACCGAAAGCATTTGTGGGAAAGTAATGGCCGATCAGACCGAGCTACGTATGAACTTAGTTGCCATTCAGCGCTCTGATCCCTACGCGAAGGACATTGTCAACTCATCTGCCCACGTCGCATTTTACACATTCAACACCGAAAACGAGTGGGAAAAAACGGACATCGAAGGTGCGCTGTTCATCTACCGAAGAAGTGCAGAACCGTATCATAGCATCTTTATCAACAACCGACTGAACACCAACTCTCTGGTCGAACCTTTAAACGGTCAAATCGAACTTCAGGTTCAACCACCGTTTCTATTGTACCGTAACGAAAGGTCGCGTATCCGGGGGTTCTGGTTCTACAATAAATCCGAGTGTGAGCGGATCAGAAAAATCATCGACAACATAGTTGCCGACTGTAAGAAGAACGAGAAGCCGAAACGACCTAACACTACGGAGATGCACGGCCAGAAGCAACAGCCACTGCAACCCCAGCAGCCATCCAATGGAACCGTAATCGGTGGAGGTGAGATTAACGTTTAAGTTCTTTTTTTCAGTTCCCAGTAAAACATTTTGAAGGTCCGTTACCTCCTAGGACAAAATAAACCTAACATCCGGACATAAATTTACCATTCCGTTAAAAACATACATTCTTTACTTCTTTCAGGTACCAACGTCGATATTTTCAGCATGCTTACCAAGGCGCAGGAAGATTTCAACAACAGCACTGGGAAGCAGCAATTACCAGTAATCCCGCAGCAGCAGCAGCACCAACCTCCGCCAGTAATAAATCAACCGGTTGTTCCTCCTAAACAGGAGATGCCGGTTCTGCTCAATCGGAATCCTTCAACGGCAATCAACATAGTGGCCGATCAAGGAACACCGCAGAGTGTGGTTAACTTCTTTGCTGCTGCCAAACAACCGGCCGCATCCGAAGTGCCACTATTCCAAACTCTCATGACCAATCCGGTACATACACTCGAGCAGATTGAAAAGCAGCACCGAGCCACGACCCCGCAGAAAGAAGGAGTTCCAGGAACGGGTAAAAAGACACCCGAAGTGATCGATCTGGAGCATAACTTCAAAATGATGGGTATTCCAGTGAGCACTGGCCCTGCACCAGAACTGGGTACATCACCACTGGCAACGTTTCTAAGTTCCACTAATTTGGCAGCGGTGCGAAGTAACGCGCAACCAATTCCAAAAACAAAACCAATTGAAATCAGCGAACTGGAATTGCGTCATCAGCAACAACAACCGTTACATGAGCTGTTGAAAAAGTCCGAGTCCTTGAATAATTCGGCTGGTTCAACATTGAACCCAACCACACCCAGCAGTGGCAAACCAGCATTGATGCCACCGACTATGTTCACTCCAACAACTGCTGGGTCGGCCTCCAAGGGGCTCAACGATTTGTTCGCCAACGCAGCTATCAAGAAAGACAACGCCAACGGTAGCAACAACACTTCTATATCCGGCTTGCTGTCAAAAGCCAACAGCTTAAATGCCAACAACAACAACCATCAACCGCCGCCCGGATTCTTCCCGATGGGTGGTTTGGCCCCAGTCGAGCCATTAACCCAGGCTCAGCTCATTCAGGCGATCAGCTATCTAGTGAAACATGATCCCGACTTTGTGCGAAAGCTGCACGAGGCGTACCTGAAATCGTTTCAGGAAATGATGGCGATATAAGTCGTGTTGTAGCAAAAGTGCAGAGCAAAAATTGATGTGTTTACTAGAAAATGTAAAACGTAACTCTACAGTGTTTTGGAAGAAATATTTGTTCAAGTAGAAGGCGCTTCAAAAGCATACCATTCACACCGATTCGTCCTTTCCCGCAGGATCATATTAAAGTCACCAGCAAGATGTTGCTTTTTTAACGCTGAGATCGCCGAAACAGCAACAATTGAAATCCTTTACTATTTTTTATGTCTTAACTCGTAATGGTAATACTTTTAGTTTTGTTATTCCGTGACTGGTACGCCCAAAATCTTCCTTATGTTATGTATTACAATACACGTTGCTCTAAGTGAAAGCAGATAAGTTGGCTTGTTTCATTTCTTTCCCTCCATGACATCCCTCGAGGTACCATCGCCATCGCCACTTGGAAAACTCAGCCAATCGAATATTAGTTTTTTCTTATCATAGATATTTTTATTAAGGCATTAACTTGGGAAGTTTCATTTTACCGGGTGTATCCACTTAATTATTCTATGTAAGTAGAAGGGGGAGCCATATTATACGCAGCGACTCTACTGTTAGTTTTGATTCTAATGTTAGGGTTTAGTTAAATCGGTAAGGGATTTCTCACATCAGTTTGTAAAAAATCACTTAGCCCGGGTATGTGAAAATTAAATATAAAGATAGAGGATTTCAATGAAACTTGACGTTTCCTCGAAGAGATTCCTTTAACTTAACACTAAGCGTACATCTTTCGAGGATATGATGGCTAGCATTTTACAAATGCTAAAACCACCAACCCACAGAATGTGTACTATGTATGCCGTGACCGGCAATTGATCTTATGACCGTTGGCCTAGAAGACTTGAACGATATCCTCTAGGCCACGGGCGGTGGCGCCTGTTTCTAAGAACCTTGACTCAGTTTTTGAATTACCGTTTGAAAAATCATCTAAAAATATTCTTATCTTTACTCTACTGTTAACTAGATGTCAGTAGCGTATTAAACTTTTAAGTTTTGGTTAAAGTGATCTGGTGGACAGTAGATTTCGTTTATTCAATGTTTCGATCAATTTTGTACATCTATTGGCGAACTCCATTCAAACTCGAAAGTGTAGGTTCGATCAGAATGGGGATATACTGGAACTCAATTGGCAAAATGTAAGGTTTCCAAGAACATATACACAATTTTCTAATTTTTTGAGTTTACAGAGACTTCATATTATCAGAAAAATCAAAAATTATAGTAAGCTGTCAGTTTTAACATTCGACACAACATTTTAAGATATAAATACATTTCTAGGGTTTAAAATGTGTCCTAATCGGTTCCGCAATACTTTTAAAAGTTATAAATGTGATTGCAAAAGATGTTCATTTTTCCAAGTAAAATTATTGGTTTTGCCAATGAAAACCAGTTGGCTTTATCGAAAAGCTGTGCGACGTGTTCGAAAAAGAAGTTTGTGCTACTATCCACTGGATGGCACTACGAAGTCAATATAGATACGCAGGTATACTGTGATCGCAATGGTCCACTGGTGGACAACAGGGAGAACAAATTGATTAAGATGTTTCCGCTAGGCGGGTAGGAAAATATAAGAAGGATCTTTGTAAAGGCTAGTCCACACTAAAGGGTGTCCACGATGAAATTGCCACACACAAAATTGATTCGCAAAATTCGAGTTTCATCCGATTGCCATCAAATTTTCAGGGATTGAATAATAACTATTAAACTTCACTTTTCCATTTTACTCGTATTTCATTTACAGTCCATACGCAAATGCCCGCACCTTGGCCTTAACCCAGGCCACAGGATTCTGCACAACCTGTGAATCAACCGTTTTTTGCATGTTCCTCGACTGTCTTCACTACCTTAGGTCGTCTAAGAAGGTGCTGCTTCATAATCGCCCAGTACTTCTCGATGGGGCGAAGCACCGGAGAGTGTTAAACATTTTCGGCCCAAAATTGAAATTATTGTCCGCATACCTTTCAGCACGTCCTTGGAATAGTGGCATGAGGCCAAATCCGGCCAGAAAATTGTTGAGACGTTATGAGCCTTCAGGAGAGGTGTGTGAGGCGTGTGAGGTGATGATAGTCGAATCATCTTACCGCCTCCGGACTCTAGTCACCCTATTCCGATAATCGATGTAAGTGAAAGTGACAGGGATTCAATCACAAACGGCATCCGAAGTGACATTCCTCACCTAAAGCGACTCTTGGAATCAAGTGACTTGGGTGACTCGGCTATCGTCACCTCACGGGCGGCACAAAATTAGGGCCAATGACGCCTTTTCATTCACGAGACACTGATATAGAAGTATGCTAATTCCGTATTCGTTTTGGTTCAGTTTTACCGGTGCAAAACTACCGGTAGTGTACTTCTTGCTGTCTTCGTGCTTGTTTTCACGATGAGTGGTGCACCAGAATGTAGACGGTGGCAAACTCTGAACATATTCAGTGTTGCTTGTGCCCTCACCAATACTATCGTGAATTTTGACAGGTCGTGCTTTCCGATGTAAGCAAATCTCAAGTGAGCTTTCATTACGTCGTATGAAATATGTAGTATACAGTAGCTGAATGAATCATAAAATGAGTTCTGTATATTTTAATAAATGACCAGAACAGTATTAGTGTGTAACCGGAAAAAAGGAACAGAAAGTTGAGAGCCGAGTGGTCGCTCCGAGAGATAATATGGAACGTTGAAAGTCTGACTCTCTTGCGAAATTTGTGCGTGAACTTATCAATAGAAATATGAGGTGGGAGCGAGACGACTGTTGTTGGCATCGTGTTCGCTGGCGGTGAATGAGAAGGTATAAATGAAAAAGCATGTGTTTAATCTTCTGGCGTGTTGCATTCATTTTAATGCGTCATTCAGTTAACGAATTTTGGGAAGGAACGTCGAGCGTCCTTTCAGAGAGAAACAAAATTTAATATTAAATGAAAAGTTACTACAAAATATTTTAAGAATTCACAGAAAACTACTGCAAAAGTTATCAAAACAACTTTAAAATTTGTATTTCACATATAGAATATGTTACCCAGGCTACTAATATTCTAAATGGATATTTAATATCAGCTGTAATGGGTTTTTGACAGCTTGATGTTTATAGTTGATATTGCCGATTTTACGCACACGCACACCAACCATAGTCTAGGGCAAAACTCGATTTATGCTCATTTTTGGTCGGGACGGTGCAACACTATCGAGTGGCGAAAACGAGAATACCGTATGAGACTCTCTCATGTATTCAACAACAACAACGGTGTAACGAATGTCCTTGTACCCGAGCTATCAACAGCTTAAGCGCCACTCCCGAACCCGAGAGGCTGTTGATGCGTGCTTTCCGTCCCGGCAAAAGACTTATCTCAAGGCGGGCTAGTTAAAAGAATAGTTGTTCTATCTCATTCGCTTAAGCCTCCGACTAACCAAGATGCGACCCTAACTCTTAATATTTCATGGAAGGGGATGCAACACCCACAACTGAGCGACCAAATCAAAATCTCATCCCACGCAACCCCAGAAAGCACAATCGCCGACGATCTCCACCAAAACCCCACACACATCAAATGAGCGAGACAAATTGTGTCGTAATTTCTACTGCTGTATATTCAAAATTTTGGCTTGTTCCCTAGGTGACGTCACGCAGTATAAATTCGCTCTTATTGCTAACACATAAATTTCTCTTAAGACTAATCTGACCTAGTTCTTTCAGCTTACAACTCGAATCATGCACATCTGCAGTCACATGCACGGGATGGTTGGTGTCTTGACCTGGACACAACGCGGAGCAACTCAGCCTTTTCCAGACCGACAACGGACAGCACGTGGCAGGGGCCAACTTGGGATAGCTCAGGTTGTGGCCTCTGTTGACACGGCTGTGTATGTGTGTGTGAACCGTAGGGAGAGCAGCGGTTTTGCTAACCACTTAATGGCGGGCTCTACTGATACTGGTAGCGATATCACAGTCTACACACTATGTTGATCGAAGCACGTGGTCCACAGTTGACTTTTATTGGCGAATCCTTACGACCAAGCGCCAAAGTACCACGAAAGGCGACGAAACATGGTCTTGAGCTCCAAACCAACTCCCACGTTGAACGGTGGTGTTAGTAGAACTGGCAACCTTGGTACGGGATCGGACAAACGTCAACGCGTTGGCGCCGAAAAAGAATTGTCATTGTTAGAAAATTGATCGAAACTGCGACACGTTTTTCTTGACCTGGCAGTTAATTAGTTTGTAGTGACTTGTTTTTAGCGAAAACAGTATGTATTTGATCATTAGTTATTTGATCATCTTTTAATGTATTTTTTATAGTAGGTGGAAGCTATTTGGCCAGTTGCGCGTGATTTTTGTGCTCGCGGTTTAGTGAGTCGGAAGAGGTTAGGTGATAGAAATTCCTTACTGCGCAATTTGCCACTAAAATATTGTATTTCCTTTGATAGTTTGAGTGACCGTTCGGTTGTTCCGGTTAGGTGTACCGGGTTGAGCTCAATTAGAGCGGTAGGAAAGAAAAAGCGTAAGTACGCAAGAATACTTGTTTTGTACCCGATGATAAATATGATTTTCGTCCATTAGCTTCAAATAGCCGGTGATATCCGACGGTTTAGGGTTGCCAGAGCTAGAGCTTAGGGTAAACGGCGAAACTTATTTGTAAGTTCATAAAAGATTGTTTACATTATCACCATTTAATAATAAATGTATTTACAGTCGAGTTCGTTCGCATACAACGTACTACGGAACAGTTTTTATTTCCCACAAATCTCGAAAATAAAGCTGCAACGAGCAACCTAAACCTGGAACCGATGATGGAAGGCCCTACCGGAGAGCTGTACAGCTGCGTGACATGTCGCCGCCCGGATTCAGCGCAGAGCATGGTCGCTTGTGACGAGTGTTCCCAATGGCAACATTATGGATGCGCCGGTGTTACGGCTACAATAGCCGATCGAAGCTGGCTCTGCTGCAGATGCGTAGCTAGTCACAACGCAGTTAATTCGACTCAAACCGGCAACGTAAACTCGCCCGAAGCACGCACAACATTTGCTTCTGCTCGCGCGGCCGATCGTGATGATAATACCACCGGTCCAATTAGTGGGAGACAGGACGATCGAAATTTCGGAAGACTTCAATCCTCGTCTAATTCGAATGCCGGATCAGTCGTCTCAGGCAATGCTATTGCTCATCTTCGTTTGAGGCACCTGAAAGAGCAAAAGGATTTGGAGGATCAAAAAGCGGAACGGGATCGCGAATTTCTTGCTAGAAAGCAGCAGCTAGAAGCAGAAATAGCTCTGGAAGAGCTCAATGAAGGATGTGATCGTAGCGTAGGAGGAAAAAGTCATCGAAGTATCGCCGGTTGGGTGGAACAACAATGCGGATTTGTGCATACTTCTACCCCAGTCCAGCAGAAACCCGAGACAGTGGCTCCAAGTGCGAACCCACATCCCGTCATCCAACAGCGAGAGGAGCGGCAAAGAATGCAAGCAGTTATTCAATCAGGTCAACAGATTCAACCAAGCACTGTGCCAAAACAAGCAGAGATTCCAGTGAGAAATCCTCCCCCAGCTATAGTACCGGGCCCAAGGAGCAATTATCTTGATTCGAATCCATGTTTTCCGCCAGTGGCTCGGAATCCAGTTCCACCTGTACCAGTGAATCCGCTAATATTGCCACCGCCGAGCTCGTCGCAGTTCCCTGGATTTCCAGTGATGAATAACCCTTACGGGGCGATGTATTTTCCGAATATTCCTGACATGCCGTCATCTGGTGCTGATTATCAGTTTGCGCACCCTCAGGGAGGAGTCTTTATCAACAACCAAGTCAGGCATCCGAACTTTGGTTTGAATGTACAGCCGTGTGCTTGGCAAGCATCCGAGCAGCACCCGCCTACAGTCCCACCAACAGTGTCAGCAGATTTGGGTAAAGGATTTCCTCATGCTACAGGTCGCATGATTACGCCACAGCAACTGGCGGCGCGTCAAGTTGTCTCTAGAGACCTCCCCAAGTTTTCCGGGGACCCACTCGAGTGGCCCATGTTCTTGAGTGCATTTGAATCGACAACGGCCATGTGTGGCATACAACCAGACGAGAACCTTGCTAGGCTACAGAAAAGTCTTGTTGGTAGCGCTCGCGAAAAGGTCCAGAATATTTTAATGCTGCCGGATGCAATTCCGGAAATTATTGACATCCTACGAGCCGAGTGTGGAAGGCCAGATCAAATTGTATATTGTCTGCTATCCAAGATCCGGAAAACCGTTCAGCCGTCTGTGGCGAAATTGGAGACGCTTGTGGCGTTCGGCAGGGAGGTACGCAACATGGTGACGTACATGCAGTCAGCTAAACTCAACACCCATTTGGACAATCCACTCTTGCTGGCAGAGCTGGTCGCTAAGCTTCCACCCGACTTGCAGCTACAATGGGGTATGAACTTAGCAGCTCTTCCAGAACCATCGCTTGGTGATTTCTGTGCGTTTGTGTCGGCTTATCGAACAGCGGCATGCAAGGTGAAATTGACGTCGGATGTTTGTCTGAATGATAAAGCCACAAAAGGTGTTGTGAGAAAGGAGAAGCCAGTTTATTTGAACGCACATTCCGCCTCCGTGTCCTCAGCGCCTGGACCACCAGCTTCGAAAGTTAATCCGGAGCTAAAGCCGTGCCTGATGTGCAAAAGTACAACGCACAGAGTCCGAACTTGTAAGCAGTTCGAAACGTTGCCGCTCGAAGAGAAGCTGAGTTTCATCAGTGAAATTGGAATGTGTAGGCGTTGCCTGGCGCCGCATGGAAGGTGGCCTTGCCGAAACAAGCAGCCTTGCGGGATCAATGGATGCCCTGAGCCCCACCATAAACTGCTACATCCAGGAAGTTGTTCGACTCTCAAGAGTCAAGGATCGGAATCTTCGGTATCGGTAACTGCCCATCATCAACACCAGCAAGGCACCACTTTCTTCAAAATACTTCCCGTGACTCTTCACGCGAACGGGAAGTCGGTGTCCACATTTGCTTTTCTGGATGACGGATCCGACCTGACGCTGGTCGAAGACGAACTTATCGACGAACTGGGCTTGGTGGGCGAAAGAATTCCGCTTTGCTTGCAGTGGACTAGTAACGTCACGAGAAGTGAGAGTAACTCTCGTAAGGTCGAGATAGGTATCTCAGGTGCATCGAACAATCGCATCCATCAGCTGGCGAACGTAAGAACCGTTGAGAGCTTGGAATTACCGAAGCAGAGCCTGGATTATGAGAGTCTCTCGAAGCAGTTCCCTCATCTGAGTAGACTCCCCATCAGCAGCTACCGGACGGCCGTGCCACGAATTCTTATCGGTGTCGACAATGCCCAGCTCAACTTAGCTTTGAAGAAGAGAGAAAGATCCGGAGGAGAACCTATTGCTGCTAAATTTCGCCTCGGATGGGCAATATTCGGTGGAAGACGAGCACCTGAGACGATAGGTACACACTATTAATTTTTTGGTGTAAATTTAGGTCAAATAGGATGCACAAAACTGAAGCATCACATTTGACATAAATTTACATCATGAAATAAGTGTCGTATAAACTCCGAAGACAGAAACGCTTAAAGACCTAAATTTTGGATAGAATAGACATAAATTTCAACTAATGAAAACAAAAATTTATGTCAAATTAGATTCATTCTTGATGCGGCACACATAAAATTATATTCCCTGTGATGTAATTTTCTGTCATTTTGTATGCACAAAAACGAAGCATCGTTTCTGATGTAAAATTAGGTCGTCTTAAATTTACTCCTTATCCCCTGGATCAGTGAATCAAACCTGCGTTAAAAAATAGAAATATTAGTAGTTGCACAAATTTTTATTGGTCATATATGTACCTTCACAGTTCTTAATCTATGATACTGTTACACAATTTTAATGTTTGAGTCTCTCTGTAAGCATTTTAAATATATAACAATGTTTACAATAATTATTACTTTAATACATGTTGTATAATTTCTTCATGATTTAATGAATTAAATCCTGGTTTTGTTCTAGTGTAAATATGTATTCCAATCGAGGCCCTCAGAATCAGAGGGAGATAAGTGCCTTAATGTTAGTTTCCAGAAAATGTGCTTCCAAGTTGTCAAGGGGCTCTATTTTCCATATGTACATATAATTTTAAATTCTAGCAGTTTTTATTCAATCAAGTGTTAAAATTTAAAAAAAAATCAGAGTTTTGCACTAGATGTAGGTTAAGAAAGAAAAATCGATTGGCAAACATAATTTTGACACTTATCTCCGAATTTAGGCGAAAGCTTTTTTATTCTTGAATTCTCTAAGAGTTTATAATTACTATTTTTGCTGTCTGAAAACATTCTTACTTTAGTGGCTTGTTATAAGGATTGTTAACGTCATGGTTTATAATACTTGCTTAAAAATAAAATCGACAGAAATTTAAATACTATGAAAGTTTTTTAAGAATTTGCTGACCTATGTCAAAACAGTTTTTCTTTGATACTCAATTCTTATTTTTTTTTTTAAATGATACCCTAAATTATACCTTTTTCGCATTTGCTAGGTGGAAATTTTACCTTTTTTCATTTCACCAAGGAAAAAGGTACATATTTCATGTTTGCTTGTTCTATTAATAAATAATATCAAATCATAAATAAAAACACTTGAGATAACAAAACATTGATTTTTAGTAAGTGACACGTCAAATAATCGTGTTTAAAACTATCATAAACTTTCGCCTAAATTATTATTAAATTTTGTTTATTACATTTTAAACTGTAGTAGAATCTGTTTTAATATATAACAAGTTTGGCTTCATAAATCTGTTTTTTTAGTACAAATTCGGGATATCAAACCCTTTTCTACGCTTTTGTGTAAAGATAACTATTGTTAACCATTCATCGACTCAATACACACGTTAGGTATTGGTGTGTTAGGTTGTGTTTGTCATTTCACAGGAATTTTTTTTTTTTCAAACTTAACTCTACTGTTAAAGTGCATTGCCTTACTATTTCATATCATACAAAATATAAAAATCATTCAATTATTCTAAATAAGGCTAGCTTTGAACCTACATTTATGTAAATTAGGAAACAGACGACTTCCACCACTGTTAAATATCGATTCGAATCGAAAAATCGAATTTGATTCAGTCAGTACTATCGCACTCGTTATTCATCTAACTTCGTCGATGGGTCAAATTCAATGGAACTTGAGGTTTTAAACGCTTAGTATTAAAAAGTTAATTCTTTATCTTTTGGAAAAAACGAATGGCTTTCGATGGAGCCTTCGAGAATTACTCTCAACTTAGAACCGCCAAGTCAACCATGGATGCATCAATTCTCGTATGTCATCTCCGGAAGGTGCATCACCACTTCACGTTTCGGTAGCTACGATAATCCGTTTAAAATCGGGCCTTGAGTTTAAATTGTCTGTGAGGGTTTTTGTTGGTTAAAACTATCCAACGAAATCGCTTACCAAGTCAGAGCCAAATTCACTACATGACTCGAGGAAGCCATTCTGTAGGAATAATGAACAAGAAGTTAATATTTGACTTATGTAAATACTATTTTAAAATATAAATTACCTATTTTTCGGTTCCTTATCCTGATTCAATTTCTTTTTACAATTATTTCGTCTCATTCTTTTTGCTGCCGATGCACTACTGCTTGCAGAAATTTAAATTTTGTTGCAGTAGATAAATCTTAGCTTCAACCGGGCGGCTTCAAACGAACATCCTATCGCCAGAGTCTCCGTGTTCCTATACGAATGATGTTAGATAACAGAAATGTATTATTCGCCTTTACTAGAATTTGAATAAAAATTAAAAAAAACCTACCTAATTCCCTTAATTTTTTTAATGATCCATGATTTTTCATACTACTTCATCAAAGCAAGAACGAAACGGCCATATCATTTAAAAGCTCGTTTGATCCGGATGAGCAACATCGGCAAATATAATGCTTTTTCCTTATTCGGCACGTTGGATGACTAGCTTCACTTTTGTCGGAAATGAACCACGTGAATCGAATCTTTTGGACCAACAACATTCGAGATATTTAAAACTGTTTTTCCAAAGCTCCAAATTCTTTCGTACAATTTTTTGTCCGTTCCGAATGCTATGTCAGACAGAATAGATCAGAAAGCAGTTTTCCAGTTTTCCTGCGACGGCCTAAAAATGACACATGTTGAGATTAGTGAAAATGCATCGTCGTTGGCCATATTTCTGCCGAATCCAAACCCTTGTTCTGGTCCAATTTTCAAAACGGAAACATTGGAACGGAATTTAAACTCATTGAATATGCTTACCTGGCTGGCGAATGATAGGTCACTCTGAACACCATACACCCAACCTTCGGGTAGTGTTCATATCACCTCTTGTCTTAATACAACTCCAATTCTCAACCTCCCCGTTGTGCCGGCTGGGGTGCGAGTATATCGGATACCCAATCCCGGTGGATGTTTTGGTCGCATACAAACTGTGATTGGGGGCTCCACACGCGTCTTTTCTCCATGTCAGTGGCGGCGTGCAACAACGTCTTGGTGATGTTCGGGAATCAAAAGAGCGACGTCACGATGGTCCTTGCATGAAAATTGAGTTAGCTGCGGGCCTTGCGAGCCCGTGACGGTAAAAATATTAATCAACGAATAATGGATAGCTTACCTGCCGCCGTCTTTCGAACGAAGCAACCCAAGCATAACAAAAGTAGCTTCGGCCTCTGACCAGGTGAACACCGTTTTTTTCCCTTTTCTTCTCCGGATGTTGGTAAACAAATTCGCAATCCGAATACACTCCAACTATTCGGCTTAAAAAAAACTACACACAGGAGGAAATCATAATGTTCTGGCCGCGGGAATTGAATATTCCAGAGATGATCCAAATCCCCGATGGAACATTGTGATGCATCGCTAAAGTGCTAACAGCTAGGGGCACTTGGAAATATTAATAAATGTATTTATTGATCAAATACCTATAGTAATAAATTAAAAAGTATAGTTTTTACCGTTAATTGTTAATTAGTATATTCTGTTCCCAGTCCCGGTTATAGTTGCGCACCAATGCAAAACTTGTTTCCAAATGAAAATATTTCTTAATCTCATTTAGCGTTTCCGACAAACATCAGTAACTTTTTTTTCTATGTGAATAATACTGTACCTCTTTGGTCAGCTCAATTTAGGTAGACTTCACCTCGCTACGAGGTAAGCTTTACGTTTTTTCGATTTACCTTTTTGCAAGGTAAATTGTACCTTTTTTCATCTCGATTCAGGTAAACTTTACCTCGCTGTGAGGTGAGTTCTAGAGTTTTTTTTGATTAAGTCGTATGAGCCACCTGACGTGTTTCGAGAAAATCACTGTTGAAGTTTCCTAACCTCTTTTTAAATCTACTATTTAAAATATTGCTCGGAATTGTCTTTAGAAATCGGCATGTGATAAGAAAATAGATAAGAATTAGGCTAGTGTATTTTATTCAGGCATACATTTAGTTGTTCTAGTGAACATGTACTTACGACTTTTGGCATTGCATGATTGGCTCTAACGTCGTTTTGCATGCTGTTAAATTTTATCTCTAAACTAAATAACATGTGTCTTAAACATTTCTGTCACTAACTATTTAGCTTCAAGCACTCAAGTTTTAACATTATGTATGGCTCATCTGAATATTGGTTATTACCGGAATGGGTTTTGAAGGAATTCGTCATGTGCCAATCAGCATATAGTATAGAACAAGAAAAAATGACTTACGTTTGAATCCCTGGAGCTTTGTCTAGGACCTCGCGGGTGATATGCTCTCTTTGGAATCTCCGGTTTCTACGAAACGCTTTTAGTTTTGTTAGCAGCATCTGTGGTGGAAAAATGATGAAACTGAAAATCAGTCCAGTCATAAAAGATACGCTTTGAACTTACCTCACAATAAAAAGAAGAAGTTTGTATAATCATACTAACTGGAACAACTCTCACAAACAATTTCTTTTGAAATTTTTAATTTAACATCACTCACCGCTGCATTATCTGAGAAAATGCATAAGGTCGCAAAAACCAACGAACCGCACGCTCATATTTTTTCAACCATTAATGGTTTTTCTTGAACCATTTTTTGAGATTTTCAAAAGAACTGCGATAATTGTTGTTTTTTAACCGTGAAGTATGGTTCAATTTCAAGCATGACGGAAGTTCTGACAAAAAATTTCGAAAATGGTTAAATTTCAACCGTAAAATCAATGAAAAAACAGTAGCCATCTTTGGACGCGCGTTTAACTTGTTTATTTTTTTCCGCTGTGTGTCGAATCGACTGAATATTAGTACATTTTTCCATTCAAAGAGGACGAAACATCTTCCAATTTCCCGTTGTGCTGGACCACAGGCTGTTTCATAGGATCCGGATCAGGAGCTTATAGTAAAAGATTTGCAGGAGCAAACCACAGCTGTATAAACGTTAGCTGTTCGGGAAGTGAATTCCAATAGTGAAGGTTGCCGAAACACCGGGACGAGATACGGAATCGGACACTAACAATTTCCTGTTTTCCTTTTTATTGCAGTAATGAGAAGAGGAGCACTTCCACTTGCCCAGCGAATCTGTCAAATTCTTAAAGCTGCAAGTAGAAACAAAACACTACGGGCTACAGGATCGGGTGCTGCGCGCTCATTGGGAATGAAACACCAGCGCTTAATCCGGAAATGGTGTTCGAAGAGGTTAACAAACGAAATCAAAGCGCAACAATTCCTCTCAGTTGGTGAAAATAGTTTGAGTATCTTTATTGCCAACATCCAACAGTGGAAATGCCGGTTAGGTTAAGAACAATTTTTTTCTTGTATATTTGGATGTTCATATATTCGTAATATATTGTGAAATAAAAGCTTTTAAGAACAACCACGAAATGATTCTTGTCATTTTACATCTATAAAGTTCTTTTTCCGACGAATTTCTGCCAATTTTCACTTATTTCAAACATGTTTGAAAAATAACCATAATCCAAGTTCTCCTCGGAATCTCATTTAATGAGTTTTCACTGAAAACTCATAAAACGACTTAACCCACAAAACTGCCATTATGGTTATTTTTCAAGCATTTATGGTTCAATATGGCCGAGCGTGCGAACAAATTGTTTGCGACCTTTGTTTTGCACGCCAATTTAGTGCAATGCAAAAAGTCGTAAAAACCAAATTGCACTCGAAAATGAGGAAGTCATCATACGTCCTAATTTCAAACCATTTTGAAGAATTTATGCATTGATCAAATAAAATGAAAGTTTTTTCTAAGATAGATTACATGTTTATCAATCGTTTGCAGCCAATAACTCAATTTTGTTTACATTGGTTCATACGACGTAATCAAAACTAACTCTAGAGTTTCACTTCGAAAAGGTAAAAGTTACCTATTTGGCTTCCACGAACGTTCACCTTGCTATCTCGGTAAATTTTACCTTTTTATTATTTTCCGTGTTTCAATTTTCTCCACTCTCTTTTCGCAATAAATGGGATTAGAAGACTGTTCGAAAAAACGAAGCCTCTACTGTACAACAGATAGGTGACATTCAAATTGGACATTGGAAACAAAAGCGGTATAGAAGTAAAAATCACCAAATAAGGCCGACGACCTAGTGAGAGTGATGCGAGGCGAATTGGCAAAACAAATTGACATCTGCTTCGCCGCGTTGAGTATGTCAGGTTTAAGCGATTCACACATTTTCATCAAATGTTGTTCGTCGCATTGATTCGCATTCGCCAGTATGCATCGCATC
The DNA here is from genome assembly GCF_029784155.1 of Uranotaenia lowii. Lineage (NCBI taxonomy): Eukaryota > Metazoa > Arthropoda > Insecta > Diptera > Culicidae > Uranotaenia > Uranotaenia lowii. The sequence continues at coordinate 144,339,187 of NC_073692.1, forward strand.
GCATTCACTATGTCATCGGCCGTAGAGTTACTCAAAAATTGCTTAACGATTTGACACTTTTATCTTTATATGACGCCTGTGACTTAAAATAAAAGTTCTCAGTACGTACAACTTTTACTTCAAAAAATAATATACCTAATTTGATTTAGTAGTGTGTTATTTAATTGTGAGAGATTTAAAGAAAGGATTTCTAAATGGTGTGTTAGAAGCAGTGATGGTAAATTTCGCCCGTCACGCTTGACCCGATTAGTTTTGTTTCATCAAACGACTGGCACTGTTCTCAATTGACGGAGCCTTACTACTCGCATGACGGACAAAGCACGACAAGAATCAACATTTCTCCATCATCGACTGGCGAAGCTCCTACACATGGTCAAAATTTCTACTGAGAGTGACTGGCAAATCTCTTCACACTTCGATCGGCTGCTGACGGCAGGTACAACTAATTGAACGACTTGCTGGCAGAGAGCAACAATAGCAATAAAAAACTGAAAACGAGCTTGCTGGCAGGAGCAACAATAATAAGCCTGTTCAATAGCCAATTGAAATTGGTTTCAATCGATTTCGATCGGTAAATGGTTGTTCACTCAGCCAATGTTTTGGTCAAAACTAATCCAATTGACGTTCAATGAAGCCAATCGAAATCGATCGAAACCAGTCAAAACCGATCACGCTCGGAGGCAGGATTCGTTTCTATCGATTTCTATTACACTAACACACATGCAGTTGTTTACTGTCAAAAACAGCTGGTTCGATGTGCTCAGCTTCTGTTGTGGTCTACAACTTGCACTCAGAATCAAAACAACCCAAAAATAAGATCGCCAGCGCATCAAAACAAAGTTCAGCTGGCTTTCTCGATTTTGGGCTGCTGTCAATACACCAAAATAAAAGTTCGAACCTCGAACTGACCACCCCAAAAAAATTTCCCTTTGTTTTCGGTTAGTTCCGTTTTGGAAGCAAAAAAAATCAGTCAAATTGAAAACAATATCTGGTAAAAAGCTTTGAATGTGATAAAATTTTATCTTATACCATATACTTAATTCATTTCAATTTATTGATTTCCAGAAAACGTTTATTCATCGATCATACCTTCTTCAGGAGCCGTTTCTACCAAAAAAAAAGTTACATCATGCCTGCAGCGAATTTCCGGAAGGAAGAAAAATCAATAGGAAACCGAAAGAAGCGGAGGACGATCTGCAACAACCGCAGCATTAGCCATTCACGGCCTATGGGAGCTTCGGATAGTACTATATGCTAGGGGGTCTCCAGATTGGGAGGACACGTGACGCTCCTTAACGGTACCAAGCGCAGCCGTAGATAGTCAATTCCAGTGAGGAGCCTGGTTTCCCTCCGGGTGCATCCTGCAGGTCAGACCTATTGAGAATTGCTCCCGAATAAATCAGGCTCGGGTTTCCTATATGACTTTCTTTTCGAAAACATTTGCCGAGGTCGATCAATTGTGAAAACATTATTTTTAAAATAAAAAAGGAAATATGAACAAAAATGTTTTCTTCATTAAATTTGTATAATCCCTTTTGATATTTGGTTCATCAAATGAAAAAATCCCAAAAAAATCCCTGCGCATGACATGCCCCAAAATTAAGTTGCAAAAATGACGTTCATTCTCAAATTCGGGAAAACCCCCTCAAACTCATTTTCGTCGGGAGCCAGTTTCATCCGATTTTGCGGCATTCCAACTTGGTTTTGGGTTATACCGGCCTAGAGTATGTGGATGTTAGTCGTGCAGTGCAAGTAAAAGTGGAGTCAACCGGTGCAGCGTCGGTGGTGCTGTTCCGGTGGTGCATAGTGTCAATCGAAGCAGTTGCTGCTGCTGCTTGTGAAAGTCCGTGTTGGTGTGGTCCGTGATCAGTGGTGCAGTGCTGGTAGCATTGATCGGTGTTTCGTCGGTGTTGCTGTGTTGATCGCACCAGTCGATGTGCTTGCCGCAGCAACTGATGATGAAAATTTGGGAATTATTTATGATATACCAAATAAATTTGAAATCGATCTCTTGAATTTTATTGCATAATATCATGATGAAATGCTCAAAATAATAAATATTTTTTCCCACATTCGTCATAGAATGGATTCATATCCGACTCTTTCGTATGGGGTAGGGGTTTTCTTCAAGTCGTATTGGTATGATTTCAAAGCGAAAAAAAAATTTGTTTTAGTAAAATGTTTTATTGAAATCAATAGCTTACAATTATTGGTTTTAGGCATTTTCAAATTTAGTTTTTCAGGTGATATTATTTCTATTGCAAATTATCTTAGCACATATAACAAATTTCATTACTTTTTTTATTTCTTGGATTTAAAAAAAAATTCATTACAATTTCATATGTTTAAACTTATTCATGATTAACACTAACGTAATATGAGGGTCAGTCTACCTCCTCCCCCTAGAGTTTTCTGTTAATAGCAGCATCTTCACTACCACCGCCGGCTGGCATCGGGAAAAGATTCACACACCCAGAAGCTATCAGTTGGGTGACCTTACCTCGAAAGTCATGGCCATAAGGAAGCTTCGATTAAAATAAATTGTAATGACATTCATTTTCCGTCAGAATTTGTCGGATGTTTTCGATGATGCTTTGAGTCTACTTCAAATTCCGACTGTAAATGGGCTCGTCTTCATCTTTGGCAGGATTGTTCGCCTGATTCATCCTTCATTTGGGCATCGTCAATCACTTCCAGCTTAGTTTCGGGGTATCAGCGGAGCAAACTTCGGGCGACAGCAACGGCTAGAACTGATAAAAATTACAATTTATTTTATCCCGTGAACAAAGTTGAATTTAAAAAAATGAAACCCTCTTACCGATTTGATTTCTATTAACTATTCAATCCAGGCATCTGACAAAACTTTCCTACAGGTGCAACTGATTGAAGCTGTCTAACTGAAGCAATCTCTGAGTTTCTACAACATGCTGGCCGCTTGATGGAGTGTCTCACTTTTGCATGGTCCGTCTGATCCTGGATGTTCCCTCTCGAAAATTGGCCTCTGAAGAAAGATGATTCCGCTAGGCTCAAATCTTGGCATGCCGAATGCTCTGATTCAGATCTACCAGCAATGAGGCGGAAATTATATCCAAATTATTCTAGTCCGTAGCACTGATGTCGACATTGTTCTGGCAGATGGTGGCCAACGTTTACAGTCCGCAAATTTTTTCCTCATTGCTATAAATAAAGTGGTAAAAATGTTGGATACACAATATTAGTGTTTATGAAATGATATTCCGAACTTTTGAAAACAAACTTATTTATTAAATCCCGAATGCTTGAAGGGCGCAGCCGAATAAAAAATGAAAACAAACTAAGCGCATTAGTATTAGTGCCTGGCTGTTCATTCAGCAGCCTGATAGAAATCGATCGAAGTCAATTGGAAAAACAGCTGATCAACTGTCAATCCATTTCAATTGATTTCGATTGAGTTTTGTTGAACACACCTAATAATAAATGCTTTTCTTGATCCTCTTCGGTCGTCTTCGGCTTGCTGGCAGGAGCAACAATAATAATAAATGCGTTTCTTTTTCGTCATCGGTCGCTTGAATGCGATTGCTTGACTAGGTTATTATTTTAGCTTCAAATGAATGGGGAATGAATGACTGGCAAACGAAGTGACTGGTCGTTAAGGAACAGTCAATTGACTTTGACGGACCAAGAGGCTTCACAGTCACAGCTTCACGCCTCATGACGTTGATATTTGCCAAGCCTGGTTAGAAGTATTAAGCAACAATAGCCTTTAATAGAAAAACATAAATAAGCAATAATGTGACGTGGTTATACGTGATGCTTGCGAGTCTGATTTTGAAGAGCGTAGAAATTCGACCTTGAGGCGAATACCATTTTCACAACTTTCACTTTACTGGGATTGGGCCTGCTAAAAAGAATAAAGCCTGCTCTTTACTCTTACACAGATTCCCATAAGAATGACAGTTAATCGGAGTGAAATTGGAGTGAAGGCTATTTCTCTCTCTGTTTAACACCCGAGAAATCGTATACCGGGACCGCGAGCGCGCCCATCGCCCACTCTTTGCTTCCACACTATTTTCCATATTGTAAGAGCAAGTTCACTGGTTGAGATGGAGTTGGAAATTTCGATGGTTTACATCATATCACAACACATTTGCCGTCCACCGGTGTTGGGAAAATCTGATATTCGAACAGTTTCGCGCTGCAAAATTTATATCGTATAACACTTTTTGGCTGATGGTGATAGAAAATCATGATATTTTACATCACCGAGCAAAGTGATGGAGGCGGCGTTGCAAAGCAATATTCGGGAATAAAGCGGTATAGTGCTGCCACCTTCCATATGTTCAAATACTCGATAGTGCAAAAAATTAAAATATTATCAAATTTTGAACTTCTACACTGTAGAGAATATTGAAAATAAAACATCTGAACCGTAATATGTATGTCAAGATTTATGGTCCACCCCATATCATTCGAATGCGTGATTCTCTCTCGTTATAGAATAGTGCATGTATGTTCAATATTCACAATTAAATACTAATGTGTTCGTGTGTTTGGTTAGGAAGTCGAGAGATGTAATTATAACAGTTTTTGAAGAGTGAGAAAATATACGGCGAAGAGAGAGATTGAGAGAGTTAGTTATGCCGATTGAAATCAGGCTTCAGTTCGTTAAGAGATGTTAATAAGTATAGTTGATTCGCGTTTCATTTTCTGAGAAGAAAAAAACGATCGGTTACGACAATGGTAGGATAATGAAAATAAAACATCTGAACCGTAATATGTATGTCAAGATTTATGGTCCACCCCATATCATTCGAATGCGTGATTCTCTCTCGTTATAGAATAGTGCATGTATGTTCAATATTCACAATTAAATACTAATGTGTTCGTGTGTTTGGTTAGGAAGTCGAGAGATGTAATTATAACAGTTTTTGAAGAGTGAGAAAATATACGGCGAAGAGAGAGATTGAGAGAGTTAGTTATGCCGATTGAAATCAGGCTTCAGTTCGTTAAGAGATGTTAATAAGTATAGTTGATTCGCGTTTCATTTTCTGAGAAGAAAAAAACGATCGGTTACGACAATGGCGTGGTCGCGTCTCCCAAATAGTTTCAACCGGCTATTGATTACCGTTTCGTTCAAGTGTAAGCGTTTTTTATGTTGAAAAAATTGTAGAAAGTGATAGTTTGTCGTTTATGTGATTGGTTGGTGTTCGATATGTAAGTACGAAAGGAAAAATAAAATATTGTTTAATGTGAAAATGGCGGATAAAGAATTGCATTCCAATACATCCTTGAGATTTCCTTTGATTTTTTTTTCTCCTGATACTTGGAAGTCCATTGCTCAGTGTTGATGCCAGAGATGATTTCTTCGGTGGTTGAATGAAAAAAGAGAAGTTTTTTCATCTTTTAAAAGAATATCAAAGTTGTTTGAAATTAAGCAAAACCTGTTTCTTTGGAGTAAAACTATATTGTGGTCTTGAGATGCAATGAAATGAGTAGGTTTGAGTTTTCATGGTTACAAAACTTTGAGTTCAAATGTCAGCAATTTGTATCGCGACATTTCAATATAAGATAAACAGTTAGCTTTCAAAATCCAATTTGGAAGCATGTTTTTAAAAAAGAATAATTGAATGAAATGGATGAAATGAAACAAATCAGAATCATGTAAACCACAGTTCAGGCGAGTTTAACTGAATTCAAAATTTTAACAAATGCTTGAAAGTTGAAATGAAACGAAGTAAAAAAAGATGATGACATTTTGGTGGGACAGGCCCTTGAGTATGGCAGTCCAGGTGGCATTTTGGCGAGACAAACCCCTGAGTGGGGCAGTCCAGGTGACATTTCGGTGGGACAGACCCCTGAGTGGGGCAGTCCAGATGGTATTTTGGTGGGACAGACCCCTGAGTGGGGCAGTCCAGGTGACATTTTGGCGAGACAAACCCCAGAGTGGGGCAGACCAGATGATATTTTGGTGGGACAGACCTCTGAGTGGGGCAGTCCAGGTGACATTTTGGTGGGACAGACCCCTGAGTGGGGCAGTCCAGATGGTATTTTGGTGGGACAGACCTCTGAGTGGGGCAGTCCAGGTGACATTTTGGTGGGACAGACCCCTGAGTGGGGCAGTCCAGATGGTATTTTGGTGGGACAGACCTCTGAGTGGGGCAGTCCAGGTGACATTTTGGCGAGACAAACCCCTGAGTGGGGCAGTCCAGGTGACATTTTGGTGGGACAGACCCCTGAGTGGGGCAGTCCAGGTGACATTTCGGTAGGACAGACCTCTGTGTGGGGCAGTCCAGATGGTATTTTGGTGGGACAGACCTCTGAGTGGGGCAGTCCAGGTGACATTTTGGCGAGACAAACCCCTGAGTGGGGCAGTCCAGATGACATTTTGGTGGGACAGACCCCTGAGTGGGGCAGTCCAGATAACATTTTGGTGAGACAGACCCCTGAGTGGGGTAGTCCAGGTGACATTTTGGTGGGATAGACCCCTGAGAAAGGGCAGTCCAGGTGACATTTTGGTGGGACAGACCCCTGAGTGGGGCAGTCCTGGTGACATTTCGGTAGGACAAACCTCTGTGTTGGGCAGTCCAGATGGTATTTTGGTGGGACAGACCTCTGAGTGGGGCAGTCCAGGTGATATTTTGGCGAGACAAACTCCTGAGTGGGGCAGTCCAGGTGACATTTTGGTGGGACAGACTCCTGAGTGGGGCAGTCCAGGTGACATTTTGGTGTGACAGACCCCTGAGTGGGGCAGTCCAGGTGACATTTCGGTAGGACAAATCTCTGTGTGGGGCAGTCCAGATGGTATTTTGGTGGGACAGACCTCTGAGTGGGGCAGTCCAGGTGACATTTTGGCGAGACAAACCCCTGAGTGGGGCAGTCCAGGTGATATTTTGAGTGGGGCAGTCCAGGTGACATTTTGATGGGACAGACCCCTGAGTGGGGTAGTCCAGGTGACATTTTGGTGGGACAGACCCCTGAGTGGGGTAGTCCAGGTGACATTTTGGTGGGATAGACCCCTGAGTGGGGCAGTCCAGGTGACATTTTGGTGGGACAGACCCCTGATTGGGGCAGTCCAGGTGACATTTTGGTAGGAAGACCCCTGAGTGGGGCAGTCCAGGTGACATTTTGGTGGGACAGACCCCTGAGTAGGGCAGTTCAGGTGACATTTTAGTGGGACAGACCCCTGAGTTGGGCAGTCCAGATGATAATTTGGCGAGACAAAGCCCTGAGTGCGGCAGTCCAGGTGAAATTTTGGTGGGACAGACCCCTGAGTGGGGCAGTCCAGATGATATTTTGGCGAGACAAAGCCCTGTGTGGGGCAGTCCAGATGATATTTTGGTGGGACAGACCTCTGAGTGGGGCAGTCCAGGTGATATTTCGGTGGGACAGACCCCTGAGTTGGGCAGTCCAGGTGACATTTTGGTGGGACAGACCCCTGAGTGGGGCAGTCCAGATGATATTTTGGCGAGACAAAGCCCTGAGTGGGGCAGTCCAGGTGAAATTTTGGTGGGACAGACCCCTGAGTGGGGCAGTCCAGGTGACATTTTGATGCGACAGAATCCTAGTGGGGCAATCCAGATGATATTTTGGCGAGACAAAGCCCTGAGTGGGTCAGTCCAGGTGACATTTTGGTGGGACAGACCCCTGAGTGGGGCAGTCCAGGTGACATTTTGGTGGGACAGACCCCTGAGTGGGGCAGTCCAGATGATATTTTTGCGAAACAAAGGCCTGAGTGCGGCAGTCCTGGTGACATTTTGGTGGGACAGACCCCTGAGTGGGGCAGTCCAGATGATAATTTGGCGAGACAAAGCCCTGAGTGGGGTAGTCCAGGTGACATTTTGGTGGGACAGACTCCTGAATGGAGCAGTCCAGATGACATTTTGGTGAGACAGACCCCTGAGTGTGGCAGTATAAGTGACATTTTGGCGAGACAAACCCCCTTCTAGAGAGAGTTCTAGACCAAAAACGATTACGAATAAAGGGAGATTGCACAAGTGGATATTGAAATCAAGATTTTCCTTGAAGAATGGAAAATTGGATATAAGACTGGTAATTGGAGAAAGCAAAAACGTTTACGAATAAAGGGAGAGTGCACAAGTGGATATTTAAGAATAATTGATTTGGCGAATGTAAAATAGTGTTTAACAGATAGGAATGAACGGAATATGGTGAAATTTGACCCAGGAAAAAAAAAAGCCACAGCTGTTGAATTTGTAGGAAAGACTTTTTTTTCGATCTTGTGTTTTTAAGTGTATAATCGCTTAAAGTATGATGAATAGAAAAATTGAAAGGGAAAGATACAAAAAAAATAATTTTCAAAAAAAAAGAAAAAAAATCGATTTTTGAAAAATTTAAACGGCTAATGGTAGAAGTATAATATGGCTAATGGTAGAAGTAAATATAAATAATTATAAAAGGAGAAGCTAAAATAAAGATTTAAATAGTATAACATAAAAGAAAACTAGAACTAAAAAGTAGATTGAAAAAAGGGATTGTAGAATAAGAGTGAAAAGTGAAAATGAAAAAAAGAATGAAGAATGAAAGGGAATTGAGAAATGAAAAAAAATTCAATTAGAAAAAGTTAACAAAAACTCCAAAAAAGAAGATACAAAAATAAAACCTAAAAATTAAAGAAAGAACAATAAAGAGAGAGTAAGAAGAGAAAATTCAGAACAAAAAAATCTAAGATAAATGACGACGGTTTGATAAGAACTAGACAGCAGTTTGTAAAAAGAGATAATTGAGTTAGAGTAAGAAACGAAAATAGAATAAAAAAAAAGAAAGTGGAAAATAGAGAGAGGCAGCACAGTGTCGAAAGGGAGAAACTGCTATGCGCTTAAACGAGAATGAAGGAAAACATGCAGTTTAAAAAGGAAATACATGAAGATACAAAAAAAAAAAGAGAAATAGAAATATGACCCTAAAAAGAAAAAAAATTGAATGCTTCAAGAAAAATGAAGGTTCTTTGAAAGCGGCATAAACACGAATAAAATTGAAAGTTAATTGATATCAGACATATCGCTTGTGGCTGGTTTGATTTTATAGTTTTCATAATCGAGCGAGGGTTGAAAGTGGAGATGATTCCGTAAACAAATAAGGGTCAACTTGAGGTGATAGATAGAGAATAGCAGATGAATAATGAGGAAGGGAGTGAGAGAAATAATTTAATAATTAATTTAAAGAGGGAGAAAAGAAAGGAAATAGTATAAGCGATTGAGAAAAAGGGAGTCAAATGTAAAAATTAAATAAATATTAAGTGGAAATAATTTAAAAAAAATTGGATTCCGTCAAATGGTGATTTAAAGACAGAGTATGGCAAAAGAGCAGGAAGTTTACAAACAGGGAAAGAAGTTGAATAGAGAAAAGTTTTGAAAAAAAAGGTTGAAAACTAGAAAATAAGTTGGAATCAAATGCAGGAAGACGAAAAATAAATGGATTCCGTTAAATGGTGTTTTAAAGACAGAGTATGGATAGAGAGCAAGAAGAATAAAAAAAGGAGTAAGAAGTGAATATCGCGAAAAATTTATTTATAAAAAGGAAAGGTAGGCTGAGAACTAGAAAATAGAGTTAGAATTAAAAGCAGGAGAACAAAAAAAGAATACACGGAGTTGAGAGTAAAAAATGATAAAGACAAGGGAAAACGATAGTGAAAATGGAAGTTTTTATAATAGGAGGTTGAGAATGGAAAATTGAATAAAAGACCAGTAGTTGAAGAAAGCAAAAACTATTACGAATAAAGGGAGAGTGCACAAGTGGATATTGAAAATCGGGATTTTCCTTGAAGAATGGAAAATTGGATATAAGACTGGTAATTGGAGAAAGTAAAAACGATAACGAATAAAGGGAGAGTGAACAAGTAGATATTGAATAGGGATAGATAGGGATTTCCCTTAAAGAATAATTGAGTTGACGGATGTACAATAGTGTTTTACAGAAAGGAATAAACGGAATTTGATGGAATTTGGCCTAGGGAATAGAAAGTCACAGCTGTTGAATTTTAGCAAAGACTTTTTTTTTCGATCTTAAGTTTTTAAGTGTTAAATCGCTTAAAGTATGATGAAAAAAAATTGAAAAGGTTAGATATGAAAAAAAAAATCAGAACAACAAAATCTAAGATAAATGACGAAGGATTGATAGGAACTAGAAAGCAGTTTATATAAAGCAGTAATAGAATTAGAGTAAGGAGTGAAAATAAAAAAAAAATAAGAAAAAAAAGTAGAGAGGTAGGATGAAAACTAGAGAAAAGCTAAGGAAGTTTGAGGATTAGTGTGAAAAATGAAAGTGTGTTTAATAGGAATGGAGAATAAAAAAATTGAATACAAGAGTGGTAATTGAAAAAAAAAACAAAATACCGAGATAAAGTAGGGATAAAGCACAAATGGATGATGCAGATCTTGTTTTTCTTAAAAAGGTCATTTGCTTGACGAATTTAAAATGTTTTCTGCAAAAGGGAATGAACGGAATTTAAAATAGAAACTTAAGTTGAGACAAAAATTAGGATTTTGAAATAGATTATGAAAAAAGAAGCATAACAAAAAAAAATAGGAAGAGTGGGTGTGTCAATATCAACAATTCAATTAACGTAACAAAATTATTTGTTGAAACTCGGCTCAGGGAATAGAAAGATACAGTTTTTTTTTTAATTTGGAGGTCCGATTTCAAACTTGAGTTTTGAAGACAGCTTAAAAGTGCAGTACCATGACATAACAGGGACAAACCCCTGAGCGGTTCAGTGAAATGAACAAATCGGTGTTTGAAATTTTAAATGGAAAATGAATGACGAGAGTAGAAATAATTAAAAATGGAGAAGATGTAATAGAAAAGTAATTTAAAAAAAAATTCAATATCACAAAAATGAAAAAAAGTGAAAATTAAAAGTAAAAAGAATATAAAAATGATAATGATAAAAAAAAACCTGTATGGAAAGAACGAAAATTGGAGACTTAAAAACACAAGTGCAGTAGAAAACGGAGAATGCCAAACGAATATATTTATTATAGAAGATTGGTTGAGAGGGAAAAGTAAGCTGTAAATGGAGATAAAATGAATCACGAGTAAAGGGAGAATGAGAAAATGGAAAATTGAAATCATATTTTTAAAGCACGATAATTTATTAAAAAAATTACAAAAACGGCGCAGAAAACGCAAATTGACAAACATAAGAGAATAGCAACTTAAGTTGAGAAAAAATTGAATGACAAACACAAGTAAACAAAGGGATAATGTTGCAAGCAAAAAAAAAATGGAAAAGGAAGATTGGAAAGGGCAAATAGATATTTTTGAACCGATAAAAGGAGGATGGCAAATGGATGATAAGAAACGGGAATATGACTAACAGAAGTTATTGAAAAAGAGAGAAAGGAAAATAGAGTAAAGAATTTTATGGGAAGGGAATTTAGAAACGTAAAAATAAACTTAAAAAAAGTTGAAAAATTAAGAAAAAAATGAGAACAAAAGAATGGAGATATAAAGAGAGTATCAAAAATTGAAGATAGAAAAATAAAGAGGAAGTAAGATGTAAAAATCAAGAAAAACAAAATATTAGATAAATGATGAAGCAACGATGAGAACAAGCAATCAGTAAACAATTAAATGTTCGAAAAAAGAAGTTTAATAAGATATAAAAGTATAGTAGGCATAATAAGTGAAATAAAAACATGAAGAGTACATGGTAAAAAAAATATTCATTCAAAAAAAATATATAGAAAAGCGTCTAATATAAACAGTCAAGATTCTAGTATCATGTTTTTGAAATCAAGAGTCAAGACACAAACAATACATAAGTGAAAAAAAATAATTAAAATGTTAAGTGTTTACTGTAACAGAAAGGAGTATGGATTAAAGTGGAAAGGGTAAAGAGCAAGCATAAAGGAAAGATGAAAATTGCCAGAAGCTAGCAAAAAATGGTAGATGTGTCAAGAGTGAAGAAATCAGAAACAAAAGTTTAAGTGTATGAAGAAAAAAAAAATATAAAGAAGGTAAGGCTATAACCAGTCATGAATAAAGAGTACAAAGTGAAGATCGGAAAGATTGACGTCATGATTAAAATTAAAGGGTTAAGTTAAAAGAAAAATACAGAGTACAAAAACGATGTTGAGAGCCAGAAGCAAAGAGCTCAGAAGTATGGTTAAGTTTATGGAGAAAAGTGTATGCGTTAAAGAGTGAAAAGTCAAAGTTAAAGAAGAATAAAATTTAAAAAAAATAAAGAGTACAAATTAGAAAATGAAGAGACATATTAAAAAAAAAGGTCATGCATTAATTAAAAAAAAAAACAAAATTGAGGGCAAAAGTAAAAGATAATGAATTAAAAGGCGAAAAAGAATACAGAGCAAATATATTGAAGAGCCATAAGTGAAGGGTAAAGTAAGTATTCGTTTAACGTACATATATCATGAAAGATGAACATAAGGAAAACATTGAAGGATTAAGCTAGCGAAAAAAAGATCGATAAGATAAAGTCAAAAAAAAAAATCATGCAAAGAAATGAACAAGTAACTTAAAGCTCTAAAGGATGTTTTTTTTCAAGAAATTTTCATGCAGATCTATTTCATACGTTATTTCAATTCATTAAGGACCACTATGGGTATTTTTCTTTTAAAAAAATGATTAAATCGTTTAATACTCGAATCATACAGTAGAGGTGGAGGCGAATGTAGAGAATATTGGTAGGATAATGAAAATAAAACATCTGAACCGTAATATGTATGTCAAGATTTATGGTCCACCCCATATCATTCGAATGCGTGATTCTCTCTCGTTATAGAATAGTGCATGTATGTTCAATATTCACAATTAAATACTAATGTGTTCGTGTGTTTGGTTAGGAAGTCGAGAGATGTAATTATAACAGTTTTTGAAGAGTGAGAAAATATACGGCGAAGAGAGAGATTGAGAGAGTTAGTTATGCCGATTGAAATCAGGCTTCAGTTCGTTAAGAGATGTTAATAAGTATAGTTGATTCGCGTTTCATTTTCTGAGAAGAAAAAAACGATCGGTTACGACATACACCATATGTTATTGTCTTGCTTAAAAAATTAACTATATTGGTTAATTTGATATGGCATTTAAAAAACCAAAAAAACTTCTCTAAACTTACGACCAAATTTTCTTACGACATTCCGAATTGCATTCGGCATCGTTTTCGCGTTGACAACCTAGGCCGCAGAGGTGCCAGAAGTAAATATAATCAGTTTATTTATTTTGGCTCGGTTTTCGCGGTTTTCGGAAGTAAAAGTGATTTGGGTTTTTCATTAGTTAAAAAAATCCGTCGGAATATCCGGTACGGTATTTAGTGACTTCAGATCGCCGTTGTTAATTGCTCCACCATTGTAAGGAAGCGGAGCCCCGCTGTTGATTCGACAAGTGCCACAAACGCAGCCATCGCATCGAGAGGCATATTCAGTTTCTATTCAAATTGCCGGTCCCCCGGCAAAACCCGGACAGTGCATCCTATTCCGAGGAGGAATTGTCGGGCTGATATGAGATATTTGTATCAGGTAGGTGAAAGTAAAATTTTTTTAAAAGCCAGTTTATGTAATTTTGTCAATAACATTAGTAAATTATTTGAAAATCAAAAAGCCCTATTTGCAAATTTCAGATTGTGTTGCCAGAACTCGCATAATACTTATTGAATGCTGATCATTTTCGAGCATAATTCAGGCCATGGAGGCAAACCCCCAAAATTTGTGCTGGGAGCTGGGTCTATAAACGAACTTCTCCGGTCAATCTTCAGCAAGCTCCTTGCGCCTGGAAAACATCATTTGTGGATCGGGTGGATTCCGCTGATTCAACTGATCTGAGGCCTCGGTTCAAATACAAACGGGAAATATGTTGATATCGGAACATTCAACAGATCAATAATTAGAAAAATAAAAAAAAGCAACCATCCAATGTAAGCTTGTTTAAAAAGTTATCAAATAAAAAGACTTAAAAATGTAAGTAAATACCCTTGAATCCGAAAAGTTCTTTCAGAACATCACTTCCATGTGTGAGCTGCACTCCGGTACGTTTGCAAAAAACGTACACACAACGTTGGAAGAACGTTACTTCAAATTATTATTAAAAAATTACCGTTCATGTTTAGCTACAAGTTACGTTTGTACGTTCATACATACTAAAATTCATTTTTTTATATTGTCATTATTACAATGTCAATAATTAAATAAACGGTCAATTCAAAAAAAAAAATATTCTGTAAAAATACTAAAAAGCAAATGCACTTGGCATCGCTGGTTGTTTTCGATTTTATTCCTTCGTTTTCTATCACACCGGTGGACGGCCAACATTTTTGGTCTATTTTTCACGATAGAAAAATTCCCATCTGTGCTACAGACGTCAAAATTTCTACCACTTTCTCCCAACACCATTGGACTTGCTCTAATGTGTACTATGGACAGAGGTGCCAGGTCGTTTTGTCAAAAATCAGGACACCGCGAAGAAAAAATCAGGATTTTTCAGGACACCACAAAATTGGTGACAACAATATGCAGATCTGCTTAGGCTGCATAACTAAAGGCGAAATATAGGTGCTGAAGACGCCTCGAATTATGCAACTGAAGCGAGAATAACCTTGGCTGGCCTGCAGTTAATATCGAAAAACCTCATTTAAATGTCATTTGAATCAAAGAATCTCATTGGTTTAACTGGTTAAACTATTTTATTAAAGATTTGTTTGATGTTCTCATCATTTAACAATAAATTTAGTTATAATTAGGATATTTTTTTGAAAATCAGGACAAATCAGGACATTTTAAGAGCCATTTTCCAAAAATCAGGACAATTCAAGCGTTTTTGAAAAATCAGGACGGTGTCTCGAAAATCAGGACAAATCCTGATAAATCAGGACACCTGACACCCCTGACTATGGACGGTGCTTTGAATAACTGATGCAAAAGCTGTTGAGCTAATTAGTTGTAAACATTTCGCTTTTAATTTTTTTTAAATTGTTTTGTATATGTAGTGTTTGGTTATTTTTACAAAAATTTAAAAGGAATACTGAAAATGGAAGAAAATAAAAATCTGCAGTCGGAACGAGGCAGAATTTAAACTTCATGTAGGTACAAAAAAATCCCATTTAATATTTTCCAATATGTATTCTATGCTTACAGGTTTGCAGGTGAAAATATTGTCAATTCAGCTGTAATCCGAAGTTTATGCGCTGGTGACTGCCAACCAGCGACGATAAAAAATGTATCACCTCGACAATCGATAATCCTTTCTTTTGTTTGGTTCCGACCGTTCCGGCACTTGAAAGATGTTTGAGCGAAAATATAATATAGAGCAGGTATCCTACATCCAAACAATTTAATTTTTCAACATTGGGATAAACCAAGTATAAATAACTGAAATTTCTAAGACCAATGTATGGTTAAAAATTGAATGTTCTGCTTAATTCAATGGACTGTCATGCTCGAAGTGTTTTATAACCTGATACCATTGGCTTAGATTTTTTGAAGACTTAATCTTATGAACAATTTGGTGATTCGTAGAGTTTTAACAAATTGAGTATTCTATGGTATGCCACTATAAAACCTTATAAATTACTTATCAATGAAAATATTTTGCACACCCAGCTCTCTAAAACAAGATCATATATTCAAAATTGAGTCATCGCTTACCTTAATGGACAATACAACAATCGTCGAGTAACATTGCTTTATCTTGTTTAATCATTGAATGAGCTGCCCTACGTCACCATGTCCGTAGAAATTGAACATTTGTTCTATTTGTTCCAAAGTTGATATGGCTGTAAATTTGTGAAAGAAGCTTTACTTTTAATTACAAATGTTTACCTTATAATACTCACCTTGCTTCAGGATCACTCAGATTATTTTTCATTAATTTTTATACACAAGGTAACGTTCACAAATCTTTATAAACTCGTGCATTGGAAAGTTTGGCCATAAATTACTTTAATTTCGTTGTTAGATGAATAATTCCACATCCACATTTACCGGGTGTTAAAACTTCGTTTCTTGTAATGCATTTGTATCAGACACAGATATATGTAAGTCAATATCACTGCACAAACTGCATACGATTATGAACAACAAATCAATCTACCACTAGCGCCATAATGGAAAACGCTTTGACTGAACTCATTAACACTGATAGACATAATTTTATGTTTTTCGTCACACAGCTTTAAATTCAAGATTTGAACTTTAGATGAACAATGATGTAAAATTCGATTCGTATTACTTCAAGTTTCAGTTTATATCCTGAGATTTGAAATCATCCATGTATGTGTGTATTTTATATTCGGAAAGACGTAAAATTAGATTTTTCCTTGAATAGATCAAAAGAAAAATAGGTGCTTAAGCGTTTCTGTCCAGTCTAATTTTCATAATTTTTTGGTGTGTAGTGCTTTCGTTCATGTCTGCGAGAGATCCAATAACCGCGAGCTCCATGAACCGGTCCAGCAGTATCTTGAATTCGAAAACCTGGCGATATCCGGATTGAATCCACCCGAATCCGACGAAGATCGACGGGCCAGAAGATTGCTCGAAAAGACGACAGTTCATATACCATCCGGAAAGTTCCAAACTGGATTGCTTTGGAAAAGCGATGAGCCGGTTTTTCCGAACAAATTTACCAAGGCAGTACGTCGACGCGGTTGTTTTGAAAAGCGCTTGCTGAAAGATCCCGAACTGAAAACTAATATTGACAAACAAATGAACGATTGTCTACACAAGAGGTACGTTCACAAAGCAACGTCAGACGAGCTCCGCAACAGTGACGACGGAAAGATTTGGCACCTGCCAATCAGCGCAGTGCGACATCCGAGCAAGTTAACAAAGGTGCGTGTATTCTGGGATGCTGCGGCTACGTATGGAGGAATCTTTCTGAGCTCCCAGCTTTTGAAAGGTCCGGATTTGGTGAAGCCCCTTCTATCTGTCCTCTGCCAATTCCGACAGAAACAGTATGCCATCGCTGGGGACATAAGGGAGATGTTCCAGTTGATTATTCGTCCGGCAGATAGAAACGCACAACGATATTTGTATCAGGAGAATTCAGAAGCTGCTCTCGACGTGTACATGGACGTCGCAACGTTCGGGGCAATGTGCTCCTCGTGTTCAGCACAGTTTGCTAAGAATGGAAACGCCCAGGAACATAAAGATCGTTATCCGGAAGCTGCTGAAACAATTGTTGACAACACAAATGTTGACGTTTTCTTTGCGAGCTGTGCCATTGAAGAGGCAACGAAACTGGCTTTGGAAGTGAGTCTGGTCAACCGATCAGCTGGTTTTGAGATACCTCGTTGGCAGTCGCACTCCAAACACGTTCTGAAACGGGTTGGGGTGACTACTGGAGATAATTTTGTAGTCAACATGGAAAATTGCTCGCGGTGTGGTGGTCTACCCAACAGAATTGCTAACCTGCATCATCTTGTGCACCGCTTTAAGCGCTTCAAACGGGATCCTGTGGAATCTAGTGAGTCCTGTGGTGGTCTGAATCGTGATGATTGTGTGTCGGCGGAAACAGCCATTTGGCGGGCTGTACAGCGACAGGTGTTTGCAGGAGAAATTCAAGCGTTTAGAAGCAGTTCTGAGCCTTCACCGAAGCGGTGGAAGCGTATCGGCAAGGGAAGTGTCCTAGCGAAGCTATCATCGATGATCGATGAGTCCGGTGTTCTCCGGAAGGCGAGCAGAATCGACCACCTAGCGGCTCATTATTCGTTCGAAGTTCGAAATCCTGAGATAGTACCAAAAAATCATGATGTAACCACTTCTTTGATGCTGCGATTTTACCAAAGGTACGGTCATGCCACTTCCCAGACGGTACTGAACGAGATCAAGCTACGTTACTACATTCCCCGGATGAGAGCCAGTTCGGAGAAGGCATTCAAGACTCTCTCGCACCATCAAAGGCTAGACGATGAAGGACTGCGAACATTGCTCTCGGAAGCAGAATTGATAGTCAACTCCCATCTGCTGACGTTCGTGCCGCTGGAGGATCCCAAGGAAGAAGTGCTGACTCCAAATCATTTCCTTTGGCTAAGTTCCGGCGAGGACAGCAAACCACCAAGGGTACCAATCGACGATGCTACACCTCTTCGACCAAACTGGAAGGTTATTCAACACTTAACAAACCAGTCTTGGAAGCGCTGGGTGCAAGCTTATCTACCTACTATAGCCTGCAGGACGAAATGGTTCGCGGAAACGCGGCCGCTGAAGCTCGGCGATCTAGTGGTCATCGTAGACGAGTCCGTGCGCAACGGATGGCTCCGAGGTAAAGTGGTGAGGACTTATCCAGGACGAGACGGACAAGTTCACAAGGTCGACGTGGAGACTTGCGACGGATCTACTCTTCAAAGACCAGCGGTAAAGGTTGCTCTGTTGGACGTGCAGGAGGAGAGTAAAGTCGATTGACTACGACGTTACGGGTTGGGGTGTTAGTAGAACTGGCAACCTTGGTACGGGATCGGACAAACGTCAACGCGTTGGCGCCGAAAAAGAATTGTCATTGTTAGAAAATTGATCGAAACTGCGACACGTTTTTCTTGACCTGGCAGTTAATTAGTTTGTAGTGACTTGTTTTTAGCGAAAACAGTATGTATTTGATCATTAGTTATTTGATCATCTTTTAATGTATTTTTTATAGTAGGTGGAAGCTATTTGGCCAGTTGCGCGTGATTTTTGTGCTCGCGGTTTAGTGAGTCGGAAGAGGTTAGGTGATAGAAATTCCTTACTGCGCAATTTGCCACTAAAATATTGTATTTCCTTTGATAGTTTGAGTGACCGTTCGGTTGTTCCGGTTAGGTGTACCGGGTTGAGCTCAATTAGAGCGGTAGGAAAGAAAAAGCGTAAGTACGCAAGAATACTTGTTTTGTACCCGATGATAAATATGATTTTCGTCCATTAGCTTCAAATAGCCGGTGATATCCGACGGTTTAGGGTTGCCAGAGCTAGAGCTTAGGGTAAACGGCGAAACTTATTTGTAAGTTCATAAAAGATTGTTTACATTATCACCATTTAATAATAAATGTATTTACAGTCGAGTTCGTTCGCATACAACGTACTACGGAACAGTTTTTATTTCCCACAGGTGGGTCTCTGCTGTTCAACGAGTATGTCAGAATTGCATGTGGTTTAATTTAATTAACCCTTAAATTACCTGCAGAATCTTCTTATTTTTCTTGCACTTATTCGACGGTTATAAGTGGCTTCTATCGTTAGCACAAGTTTGCCTTAATAGTGATATCATTACTAAAAGTTTAACGTAACATCCAAGAATCTTGATACTCACTAACTCTTTACCAAATCACAAGCACGATCCGGGCACAATTTATTTGCCAAACTGAATTATTACAATAATTCGGTATCGTGTAACTGAAACGACTCTAACAGATTGTAACAAATTGTATAATTAGTGAACCAAGCTACAATATTTGAGTCACATGTGCTTCACTTACTACAAGTGTTTAGGCAAACTAGCTATGTGCGGAATCTCGATATTAACCGTAGAACGAAAACTACCAACTGAAGTTGCGGCAGCCAACTAGACTTGCTAAAACCCTCCCAAGCTACGTCGCAGCAATCGGTGGCAGAGCCACCGGCAATTGTGTGAGTTTCATCACTTTCCATGGTTCCTAAACTGTTGGGCTTTTGTCTTTAACTCAAGGACGATTGGTGCGATGGGTGGTTTTTTTTCGAAATGCCTCTTTTTGCATCCTAATTAGCAAGCTGCAAAAGTGAATGAGATCACTTGTGGCACTCAACTATGTTTCAACGTTCGAATAGCACATCAACTGTCTCTAGGGACCGGAAGATGGCGCACTAAGCGGTTAATGGAAAATTTTCTACAGAAGCTTGTATACTAACTTTATTATTTTTTTATGGCAAACTAAATACGAACATCGATTAGCAAATCGGAAGGACATAATTCAACATGTATATTACAACGGAAAACAATGTTCGTTATCGAATTTTTAATACGGTGCATGCGCCAACATCACTGTTCCGATAAAAAAACGTGTTCGAAGTTTGAAAGCTCCATAAGCTTCCTGCAAAAAAATAATATTGTTTTCTTAATTTCTCGAAAACCAAATATCATTTAGATAACTTTTTACTATCAAGTTCTTCTCATACGAAAAATCTTAGTTCAAGTTATGGCTTAGGCTTAAGGCGCAACGTTCTGATCGTCTAAAACACTGTGATGCAATTGTATTTTTTTCGATTATATATTGGCAGTCATCGAAAAACTTATTCGGTACAACTGTGTTTCATGGCAACTGAATTGCAAACTGAGCTGTACCACAAGCCTAATGCAAATTTAATAAATTTCCAGTTGACAATTCGACGCACAAATTTGGTAGATATGTCTCATTCTAAAGTCACACTAGGCAGAAGGCACGCAGTTTTTCGTTTACTGCAACCAGATACATTGTTCGCGAGGCTCGAGGTCAAGACATGTCTGCTTTGGTCTTCTTTTAAGTTTCTTTACACTCAATCGAACAACAATTTCTTTCAATGTTGAACATATATGTTTTATTTTTTTTATTTATTAGCTTATTTCGCAATCGTACATAAATCCATATATGCATCATACAACGATGATAAGATATTTCTTTCGTTATTTTCTGTTTGTATATTATCTGGTTTAACAACATATTTCTTTTGTTTCTTTAATATCCTCACAGCTTTTGTAGTTCATTTTTCCTTAAATTTTGCCTATCGCTCGTTTTTTTTACTCTGTGTCAAACAATTTTGCCATAACAACGCAGTACTTTTCCTTTTTTCTCAGGGATTCTAAACCAAGTAGGTTTATTCATCCCGAGAACAACGCAGTACTCCACGCCCTTTGCTAACAACTTTTTTTTTTACTTTGTTTCTTTTCGTTCGTTTTGGATTAGTTATGTACAGCTTTTACACGCACGGTTTTTTGTGTTTTAATGTTTTTCTGTGGTTATAGTTTAGCCAGTAATAATATATAATTTCCTCCGAACGTTTCTAACCGTGGCCATGTTTTTCTTTCCTACTATACTGTTTATTAAATTCTTTTGCTCTCTGATTTTAATCGATCACATATCAGTTTTGTCTTCAAATTGTTCTTCTCCAATGCGCATCTTTCCTTACTGCTTCTAATAATCTCCTCGGTGTGCGATATATGCTTATAGTAACATTTATTGTTTATACTTTGTTTTATGACACCGGTCTTCTATCAACGCACTAGGTGTAAACCAAAATTTGAACAGCTTTGCGTTGATTTTGGATTTGTAATTAATCGACAAAAAGCAGTTTTCTCATTTCTTTTGGAAATATTTATCACACGAATCTTCAAACTATCCCCCCTCACACTTCCACGAAAATACTCCTCTCGCATAGTTTACCCTTACCGTTGAACCTTACAACAAATTGTGTGTATGCTTGTGATTATTCATATGTGGCTTAGTCATCAAAATACAGGTTCAAATATCTGTGTATTCCTGTATTTCATACTTTTCAGTAATTTAGTGTTCTCTTCAATGATGTATGGTTGCAGTATTTTTTCCCACAGCGTTTCCTCGGTAATTGCCCGGACGATCAGTGTTTTTTCCTTTCTTGAAACGAATCTATAAACACCCTTTGATAGGTACACTCTGTCTGCCTAAGAGAGTTCTTGCTGCACAGCCATCACTCCTCCGGTGATTACAAGCAATATAATATAGGTATCTAGTAAAGCAAATACATAGGAACACGACATAGTTATTCGTAGATGTTGTTCGTTACAATGGTCACGAGCGATGGGCTCCGATTGCACGCGTGCTAGAAACTGTAATTCAGGTTTGAATCTCACAACAACGCCCGGCGAAATACTCGGATTGACCAGATAGATCATTTTTTTCGTTCTTTAATTTCTAGCTATGGCACTTTTCTTTATTTATGTTTTGCTTGCTTTGCATACACAACACTAATATTTTGTTTTGCAACGTAAAACAGACATTTTACTTTCATTAAAAGTTTCATAAACTTATAATCGTTTATCAAGACAGTAACTACATTTTTAAAACATAAATCCAACAACAATTGCAACTCTATTATCGTACACAAATTAATCTATTCCACCATTGAATATGGAATATCGTGCAAAGGTTCAAAATGATATGAAATAAGTAAAACAAAACAGTCAGAATGCGGCTGATTAGTTGTCCTAGTTTTCATGTGGCAATCAATGTAGGTATTTATCTTTTTATGTCCGCAGCACCCCCATAGAAGTTTGTACATCACTGGATGATACGGCACATTTCTCTTCACTTAAACTGATCTGCGTCTCCTGTTTCATCAGACCGGTGCTACTGTTGATCACGTTTACCTTAGGAAATGCCGCCCGCAACCATTTCCGCTGGGTCAGTTGGTGCTAGGATAGGGAAACATTGTTCGATCTGTGAAACATAAAACATATTTCGTTAAGTGTGCATTAACTGGAGTGTACCATGAACTTGTTTGAAACTACTCGTAATAAGTAATCAATTCAAATCAAAAATGCTTCTTTTCACCTGGTTGTGATGACAGGTTAGTTTGCTTTGGCTTCGGAGGTAATTTGGGTGTTGTTTCTCCAGGTGAAAATCGTGGAGAAATATTAGTGCTGCAAGAAAAAGTTGTTCAAATCTATGAGTCCGTCGGTATAAATCATATATGCTCACCTAGGTCTTCGACCACCAACGACCGGCTGTTGTTGCTGCTGCTGTGAGACGGGAGAATTTTGTACCGATTTGTTCTTGACTCCACAATGGTGCGGTGGAGCCGTAGCCGGTGTGGGCAGATTACCTGGAGTTGCAGAAGAACCACCCATCATAAAAGCATTTCCTGCAGCAGCACTGCCACTGCTGGTGATTCCTGACAACGACGGTGATGTGGTAATGTTGGGAACATTCTCCTTAGAGGCCCGATCCATTGCCGAATTTCGCCGCATCATTATGGTGCTTGTGTGGGGCAACATAAGCTGGTTGTGCTGGTTCAGGTTGTCTCGCGTTAATGTTGAGGAGGAGGAGGATGATGAAGCTGATTCGTCCTTCTATAAACAAAAACTTTATAAGAAATTGTCCATTCAGAGAAATGGTAGAACATCAAATACCGGAATTAAGTTTACGTGATTCCAGTTTTCGCTGACAGCACAAGATGAACTATAGAGTTGTTGCTGTTGTTGCAAATTTCCAAACAGGTGATGCGACTGAATATGAGTACGTGGTGGTAAAGGTGGCGGACTTAGATCCCTCGGAGGAAGCTAGAATTAGGACGTAAAAAAGCATAAGATTCGTTGGACGTTTGTAAATCAAAGGTTATCTTACCCTCGGGGCGTCCGGCGCCTGTCGTACCTGCGAAGACTGGGACGATTCCCCAGAGGATTCTTTTCGTTTAACCCTAGGAGGTAGAGGAGGTGCCATCGAGGGAGGAATATTATGTGCATTTGGTACATTGACATGCGGTGAAATTGGTATCGGGCCGAAATCGTTGCTACTGCTGGCTGAGGTCGCATTGAGTGCCGCCGATTCGGCCGTCGTCGAAGAGTTGTTGAATGCAGTCTGGTACGAAGCTGAAGAGGATGAGAAGGAGGCGGAGAGCGACGGGGAGATGGCACTGGTGTTGCTGGTATCCATCACTATCGTGCCGCCGGCAGATGACGACGCTCCACCACTTGCACTTGCCGGGAAGATCATCTTCGGACTCGACGGGTAAATTGGCGAATTCTCGCAGGATGAGCGGTTGAGGACAGAACCGGTAAAGGTGAAATCACAGTTTTGATTTCTGAAAAGGCGTAGATAGATTATTTTAGGCGATCATTTTTAATTATCGGGTTTAATAAATGTTAAATATTCCGAATTCGAGACAATCTTTAACGGCGCGTTCGTAAATTGATTTTTTTGGGTGATGCATCAGTCGATTGATTTGTTTGGTAGATGTCAAATCACTTTCCATATGCTTTTGCATACGTTTGTTTGGAATTTACGAACGCCAGCATCGATAAAAAAAATCACTTCGATAGAAAAAATCAATTTACGAACACGCCGTAAATAGTATCTAAATGTTATGGAAGACTAAAAAGCACTTTAAATTAAAAAAAAAAAAGAAAATGAATTAGATGAATAGGTACTTACTTAAAAATGTTGGATGAATTATTCTTAACGCTACTACTACTACTACTACTAGTTGCATTGGGTGATGTACAGTTTGGTAGCCCGGATGGATTGTAGCAAAACTCAGCGATGCCACCCCCACCACCCTGTGTACGGAGCGGGGGTGGTGCTGGTGGCAGTGCCGGCTTATCTGTGCGCGGACTAATCGCGGGAGGAATGTCTGCTGAGGCCACCGCCATCGGCCCCGCCGTCATCGATAAGCTAGTCGCTGAAGGTGGAACTCCGATAATACCGGCTGCTGCAGCGATCTTTGAGGACGTACTGGCCATGGATGAAGATATCGACATCGACGAGGATGCCGACATATGGGGAGCGGTTAGCGGTGGGGGAGGTAACGCAGGCCCATCACTGAGCGAAACAATGCTAGCGGCATTTGTGGTGGCAGAGCTGCTTAAACTCAGGCTGTGCGAACCTCCGGGACCTAAGCTGGACGCTGAAAAAATCGAATTGGGAGTGTCTTCAACATGCTTGTTTGTCACTACTTTGTTTTGACTAAGCGTTGGCGTATGTTTAAAGCTAGCAGTAGAAGGATTATTGTTGCTGTTACCATCACTGCTCGATGCGCTCAGTATTCCGAAGAAAGAACCAGCACTGACGGTCGACGTCGACAGCGCAGTCATCGAAGACGACGGATATCGTGGACTTGGGATCAGTTTGCCTCCACCTCCACTCGCGCTGGGGTTACTGCTGGACTCCGATAAACTACTGTTCAGATTGTACTGGCCGCCCTGTGATGATAGTGATGTAGTCAGTATAATACTATCGGATCTTCTTGGAATTTCCGGGGCCATCTGTTGGTCCGAAGTGGAAGCCAAGTTTACTACGGATTGCGAGAAACTATGCTGTGGATGTCCATAATGATGATGGTAAGATGGCTGCCCGGTTCCGTGATGACCTTGGTAGAATTGGGAATGATGCTGTTGTTGCTGCTGGTAGTGTAACTGCTGTTGCGACTGATTGTGATGCAACATGTGATGTGACGAACTTGACGACGATGAGTGAAGATTGACCGGAGCGAATATTGAATAATCAAGCACGGAAGACGAACACGAGTTGGCCGGAGGGGACTGCTCCCCGCCGGTATCATTGTTGTTCAACAATGACGTCCTACTGAACGGTAGACTTCCCGGTAGGGTCATCGTGGAACTTGCCGAGCTGTTGTTGCGCCGGGAGGATGGCTTGATGCCAGGCGACTTCAGCGAAATATCGGGCCATTTACGAGGCTGAAACGAACAAAACATGTTTAGTAAAAATCATTCCAGCTCGGTTGTTAAGGGTTTCTTACAAATTTTAACGGCTGTCGGCTATTTTTCGGTTCTATTCGTTTACTTTCCTCGTAAAGGTAATTTTGTATCTCAGTTACACTCATTCCTTTAAAAGGATCTAAATTTTCTAGAAAATGCTGCAAATTGGTGAACAAAAATTAAATTATTATTCAAGTTTAAATTATCAAGCGGCGAAACACTTACCCTAATGCTAGGAGCAACTTTTAAGCAGTATGGTTGATTTTGATATTGCTGTATTTCACCGGTGATTTCAGCTACGCGCCTTCTCTTAGAGAAGTTTATTAGTTCCGTATTTGGTAAAAAATCTGGATTACCTTCCTCTATATGTAAAATATTAGTTAAATACATTCCAAAAAATGGCACACAAGGTGGATTTATTGAACGCAGCTTTTCCTGATACTTTTTGAAGTGCGAATTGTTTAGCTCTCCGCAGTCGGTCAGCACGCGCTGGTAGCCTTTGGGGATTTCCTCTAGCGTCAGCCGAAGCCGATGAACGGCCGCGCCCTGGAAGGCCGACACGATCGACAGCACCCCGTTGAAGTTGTTCAGATCCTGCAGCACCATCATCACCTCTATTGCACGCGACGCGATCGCCACACGTTCGTCGAAATTCTCCGCCTCGATGATCGACTTCTCGATCCAGCGGGTGAACTGTAGAAATTTTTTCAATAAGTTGAAGTTTGCTGACAAGCGTTAGAGTCTATACTTACGTTGGTTGTATGGTGAATAATTTTCAATAAATTAGGACTAGTGGTTTCTTTGTTTTTGCCGGTCCACACCGAACCGACCAGCTCTGAAGGTTTGACCTAAAAATCGAAATTACTCAGGGTTAGTTTTCAGTTAGGCGTACTAGAAATTATTTGCTTACATTCTTGTACATTTCAAATTCAAACAACGTCAGTTGTCGGGCCAGTTCCAGCGGATGTAACATCAGCAGGTTGAATTCATTTTCGTGGGTTAGCGGAAGATGGTGCTCGATAGCCGGTGGACTGTAGCCAAATGCGAACGTAATCTGCCGGTGATTGTCCTCACTTTCACTCTGAGAAAAACCAATTACCAACAATAAGCATTATAACGCGAACTTCAAAGTTAATGAAAATCAGTAGACTTACCTTTCGCTGCACTATTTTCAGCACTGAGTCAACCCATTTTCGCATGGACTTGCCTCGAACGGTTTCCAGAAACCTCAGCAGATCATCCAGTAGATCAATGTCTCGCTCGAAATCGTAAAAGTGATGATCAACCCAATGCCGCAGGACGTTGAGCACTCGAAACTGAACTGGTTGTACGTATTCTTTCTTGTAGCGTTTCCAGTCTTCCCTCTGGGAGTTCTTGTGAAACTTGTCCGTGTCAGGGCCAAGGTCTTTGTCGTTGGTGCTATCGTAAACCAGTGCTGGATCGGGAATGTCGAAACGCTCTACCAGTAGCTGCAGCAGCTCTCGGGGCGAACAAAACGATCGAAAGGTGGTCAGAAAAGTTCGCACGAACATAGGATCGGCGTAGATGTGGTACGTTAACCGTTCGATAAGTTTCGTTAATGTTGCTCCTTTGATCAGTGGAACACCGGTACCTTCCCGCTCTTCCAGAACAATGTTGGCCGCCGAGTCAGGAACGGCAAACGCATAAATGTCCTGACTTGGTAGTTTAAGGGGATGCTTCTTTTCAATATCTAGTAGAATACTGTCTAGGATACGTTCAAGCATGGATTTCGTGTTCAACATCACTAAATCAGCCATCCAGTCATTTTTGTGCTGAGCATTTTTGGCAATAAGTACAACGCTAGTAGGTTCCCGTGGAGAAATTTCAAATGCATATTTGAGATCGTCCGTATCAGGCCTATCAATTATCTCTACTTTGCGCATGAAGAAGCGCTCCTTCAATCGGTAGTCATAGTTGTTACCGGGAACAATCTGTCTCCTTGTTTTGCACAGCACCAGAAGACCATCGAACAGAAACACCTTCCGTTCGGTTTGACGTCTTCCAGAGCTGAGCTTCGCCAGCGTGTCTTCTCTGATGAACTCGTTACAACATTGGCCAACATCCTTGTCCCAGTGCTCAACACTGTTCTGTAGATCACGAGTTTTTTCGATAGCGGACTGCCGTCGTGCTCGACTATTTACACGTGCAAAATATTCCCTGTTTTGATATGGTAGGAAAATATTAGAAAATTGTCTTCATCTAATTAACGTTTGCTTTTCATACTTAGGAAGCAGTGAGGAAATACTCTGCAATTCACACTGCAGTGGTTTCAGCAGACCCTGCACCTGCTCCAAGCTCTCTTTGTCTTCTTGCGAAGGACTAAGCTGTAGTAAAATTTTAATATAATCTAAATATAACTGTGCATGCCCGATAGGCCCTAATAGTAGTTTTGGTAGGTAAAATTTCACCGCTTCCCTGAAACCGTGACCAGCCGACATTAGCGAGTTTGCCTAAAAAGAAGGACAACATCATCCATGAGAAACCGGCTCTAAGTCAGAATGATCTAATCTACATACCTCTGGCCTAGCCAACAGATTGGCTAGCGCTTCCTTTGCCTGGATAGACGTGATATCTTTCGCATACTTTCCGTACACATCGAATTCGGCAGCTTCAGCTAGTTCTGTTCGTTGGAAGAAAAAAAAAAGTGTTAAAATGGTTCAAAGTTCATCGATGATAGCCTAAAATTACCTTCAAAACAGCTACCGATACAAGGTGGAGTTTGCTCCTGAGACATTTCAATAACGTCTTCCAGAGATCCAAGCAACGTCACCGACACCTCGTAAATGTCCATGATATTAGAGAAAATTGGGTCAAGTTCCTAAAAACCAAAAATAGTTCCATGTTTAAATACAAGCTATCATGATATTCATATGATACAAACCTTGGGTTCCCTCACTATCTTGACCAGCTCCTCGCGAAAGACCCTTATGATCATGTGTAGGTCTCGCTGATACTGTTTCTCGTCATGTATTAGCTCTTTCACGACTTCCTCGTAACTGAGACTGGTACGAGGCGTTGGTGGCAACGGGCTCGGTGCCATCGAGCTCGAGTCATCACCCTGGTAGAACATGTCCATGAGCACCTGTTGGGAGTACACACGGAACGCAAGATTGATAAGGTGTACGTCGTATTAGTGACCGACCTTGGGGTATCTCAACGTATACTGCTCAATGAGATAAAGATGAGAAACATGCTCGAATGTGTCCGAGACGGCAACGTCGGTCGGGGTGGGGCTTTACACGAGTAAGAAAAATGGTTTCCAGGTCGAAGGTCAAACTGTATCGGGTTTGGGTGAAGTAAGCAATCCTTCAGACTCTAAAAAACAATTTACGACAAATATCCCGCATATTACGAAACCATAGTTTTTGTGAGCGACCCTTCTTATCATTGCTCATACACTATGGAGGTTATTTTTTTATGTGGGATTTCTAATAATGAAGGAATACATTGAATAATTGGCTTCAAACTGGCAATCTTTGTGAAACTACATAAATAACAAACGAACCTCAATTATTCAATAGTAAATTCTGATGAATAACATATACAATTTCTTATGGACTTCTCATTGAATTTACTTGATATTCTATTCAAAATTTTGTAACCTATTACAGAAGAATAGCTTTAGAATTCCACTTATATTTCTATAGATAACAAAAACATAAAGAACAACAAAGATTACCAGTTTTTCTCGTGCTCATGCAAATAGTAAGTAGGTAACATACGTCTTCATAATAAAGTTATTGATAGCAATTGTTTTAACACATGCTTTACAAAGCAAAGATCTTCTAGATCTATCTATAATTTGGCAAGTCGAATCGATGCTATAGATAAATAGTTGAATGATTGTTATATGTTCGTCTCGAAAAAAGTAAGATGAGGTTAAAGAGCAACAAAACAAACAATGAATATAAAAAAGAAGCAAAATCAAAATCGACAGGTAACTGTTATGACGTATTGAATTCACTATGACTTAAGACTTGTTAAAATTGCTTCCTTACACAATTATTTCGGTGTTTCATTGAATGTTACTGATTACTGACAAAGAGATACATCTATTTAAACACGAATAAAATTGGTAGAAGAGGATTCGCAATGAAAAATTTATAAATACACATATTTAAAAAAAAGAACACATCAACTCCAGAGACGAAGAGACAAATGTAAAAGGCCAATGTTACAATAACTGAATACAGCAAAGAAAATTCTATGCGAAATCGGAATGAAAGGTAGTAGCACAACGAACAAAGATAGCAGGGAACAAACAAAAACATTTATAGAGAAAACCATAAAAGGTTATTGTTGTTGGCATCTTTTTTTAGGGGAACTGTTTGAATTTCAGAATATCACGAGATAACAAGAGTGGTGTGGTCATAACGGAAACAAACGGAAACTGTGACTATATATGGGAGATTCAAAAAGGTTAAAGCGCAATTAGGGGGGCAAATGGAGGTAAAATTCTAGAAATTATCGAATCGGTTTCGTATCGAGAAAAACGTGGAATCAATCAGTTACTTCAAATAGAGAATAAATTTTGATATAAGCAAATTTACATACCACCTGCGATTCGGTTTTGGTTTATTTTGGAATTATTTTTGGTTTTGATTTGATTGTTTTTGTTTGTTTTTGGGACAGCATGAAAGAACATAAATTATATTTTGCAACATATGTTAATTATAAATCAAAGCTTGTTGATTTCGGGAATCGGGTATGGTTTCGGGAAGCAAAATAATTGACATTTGGATGGGAAGCTTCAAAAAAACAAAAAAAATATCTTGTATGGTTATACGATTAGAAGCTGAAAGCCACATGTGTTCTTTCCCGTTTGGATCTTTGCTTCAATTTTATATTATGAACAAACTGACTTTTGAATTTACTATCGTTTGTACGGATTATTTCAAATGAATAACTCAACTAGCCGAACCAAGTGAAATATGAAGAACAATGCTTGAATAAATGATAAACGAATATCGTGTTGTGATGAGTTCAAGTCGCAAAGTTTCTTAACATCTATTCTATTTATCATAATCAATGTTTACTATCTATATGCTATTAGGGATGAATCATCCTTCGTGATGAAAATCCAAAAAAAAGAAAGGTCTATGCTATGCTCTAATTACTTCAAGACAATTTCAAATATTTTACTTTGATCGCCATTTCGCAACAATTCTACCCTTTGATAATGCAATAAACTTCAGTTATGATTTTTTTTTTATGTTTTGGCTCTAGCAGAAGATCCTTTAGATAAACTTGTATGTATAAATGTATAATGTGTAAATTGATTTTTTGATCAGTTTATTTTTACTTTTTAGAGACGAAACGAAAAAAAATAAAATAAATGTTGAAAGAGTAGCAATCCATGGTATCATTTCAACAATTCTAAGTTTTTCCATAGCAACAGTAATTAGTAACGGAGCTTGTTTATAATGAAAAATTTATCACTTATAGTGTTTTCGTTTATTGCCAGTGGGAACCTAGTTATCCACGAGTTTTGCCCTAACTGCTGTTATTGTGTTCGTTTATTAATTCAGAAGTCCACTAGTTTTGCCCGATGTTTGAACCTCAAGCAGGCGGTTGCAACCCGTAAAAGTTGTCAGTGTTGGGGGTCAGCATAAGGTTGACAATAGCAACCATATATTTGCATCGTCCCGAGTGACGATTCTGTTTGTTTATTCAGAGATAGTTTTGCCCCGCGCCAGTGGAGAAAAACGAAAACGGCATTAGTACCAGAGCTCCGCTTAATAAAGACGTACTTCTATATTAGTCTGAACGCCTTTTGGATTCTGGTTGTTCCTGTACCTGTCCCAATTCTGCTATCTCAACAGGTTATGGGCACTTCAGGAAGAGAAGCAGTTTTACACGGAATCCCGTTATTCAGTGGTGGAAATGGATTCCACAATTGGAGCTTCCAGGTCAAGATGTATCTGGACGCATTGGAGTTGGCTCACACGTTGGCGCAGGATCCACTGGAAGTAGCAGCAGAAAGGACGAAATTTCGTGAAGCAGACAGGAAAGCGAAGTCAACGTTGATTAGTTTCCTCGGAGACGACTGCCTGGAAATAGTTCGTGACACGGCAACAGCAAAACTGATGTGGTGTGATCTCGAAAATTCGTTTGCCAAGAAAAGTCTTGCTTCGCAGAATCTTTTTCGGAAGCAACTTGGTCGTTTGAAGATGAACGAAGGTGACTCCATGCGGTCCCATCTAGTGAAGTTTGAAGACCTTGTACGGCAGCTACGTTTGGCTGGAACAAATTTGTATGAAGTAGATGTTGTGATGATTCTTTTCGGAACCATGCCGAAATCATAAGACCCCTTGATCACAGCTTTGTAGAACCTAGATGACAATGAACTGAGCCTGGAACTCGGAAAACAGCGTTTGCTAAGCGAGGAGATGAAGTAGCTGGATCGTCATAGGCATGGTCAAGAGCAATCAGCAGCATTTCTTGGGGCTGGTTCTCTTAAGAAAGTCACGAAATGGTTCAGCGGAAGATATAACCGGTGCTGCAAGGAGGTACACAAGAGGGACGATTGCCGTGTCACGCTAAATGGTGAGGCTAACGTAGCATCAGGGAGGAAGTCTGTGTGCTTCATGGCAGATCAATTTTCGGAGCAAAGAAAACGCAAGAAAGTTCTGTGTTTTAAGCTCGACTCTGGATGCAGTGAGCATCTAGTGAATGATAAATCAGTTTTCGCGTCGTTATCCAAACTGTTGAGATTTGGCCAATCGAAGCAACCGATGGGACAAATTACAACATACACATAATAAACAAATATTATATGTTACCATGGAAATGATTTAGTATATAGAGAAGGTGGCGAAATTATTTAAATAAAGTATTCCAAATTCTATCCTCAAGTAGTACAGATCTCTCCTTTCCACTGCCCTAAGTACTTCCATCAACAGGAATCAACAAAGTCGTTTGGTCGGAAGCCACTGGAAGGTCGTCGTGCCAGAACTCGGTGGAGGTCGTCGGACCGGTGCCATGGAAGGTTGCTGGACAACGAAACAGTCGTCGTACCGAAAGCCATGGAAAATGTTTGGTGGCCGGTATCATGGAACGTCGTCAAGTCAGAAACCAGGTGGTGGTCGTCGGGCCAGGAACGACTGGAGGACTTACGAGCGGGGTACCACGGAAGATCGTCAAGCTGATTCAACACACAATCAAGCTTCGACCCGCAGGAAAAGCGCCAAGACCAGAGCCATGGGAGGTCGTCGGGCCTCAGCTATTAAGAGGTCATCGTGCCAGATCCCGGTGGAGGTCGTCGAACTAATGCCTTGAGAGGTCATCGAGTTGCAACAGGGGCGAGGCCACTGCTCAAGTGCTTCACAACACAAATTGAGCGTTCGTCAATATGAAAGATGTACTGTACATTTCAGATCTCAGGGAGATTCTGATGTCAGTCAACAAGCTGGAAATGGGTGGAATTTCCGTTCTGTTCTCTGGCTCCAAAGCGACGTTGAAGGATGGAATGACAGTTGCGGTCGCATATCTGAATGGTAATCTTTATGAACTGCAAATCAAAATATGTTCAGAAGGTAACCGAGTCAAAAAGAGTGCATGATAGTCACCCTACCTATCGAACCAGAGGGGGATGAAACTGATGGTTCAAAACTAGTCACCGAAATTAAGATTCACCATGTGTAGTTGATAGTGAATTGCTTCCGAAGTTGATAGTTGATAGTGAACTGCTTCCGAAGAATTAACTGAGGCGGATGAATGTGCATCGCATATTAGCGGCAACGGAGAGCCACATACGCTCCCGCCGCATCTAGAACACCCCGAGCCTTTAGAGCATATGTCGGTGAGGCGTAACGGTAGGGAGCGCTCGCTTCCAGGTAAGTCCTGATGGTTTATACCGTTAATTTTGGTGCAGTTTCTGCTGGTCCTCTTGCGAACCTAATTCATTTGAAAATAATTACTCTTGGAACCCGACGATGTGCCCCGATGCAGCGATGCGGTTAGCAGCGATCCATGTGGTTTTCGTTGATAGCGTGACGTCACGGAATGTTGAAAGAAATGGTTTACATGGAGGTTCCCGACAGCTCAAACCCCGTGAAGTGTGGCGTTTGGTCCGGTCATTGTCTGGTGTAAATCGGTTCACCGGATATCATATTGCGTGCGATCATGAGGCCTCAGAATTGTTGAAGATAGAAGGTATCGAGAAACAAGATCAACTTGCTGATGTCTCAACCAAGCTGCTGGAATTCCGTTTGGGACCCGAAACGGATAAACGAGAGGGGGTGTTGAAGAAGTAGCAATCCATGATATCCTTTCCAGAATTCTTGTTTTTCATAGCAACAGTGCTTAGTAACGAACCTTGTTGAACCTGAGTTGACTGCTTGAAGGTTCGTGACTGAGCTGTTTCACTCGACTACCATACTAGGACACTTTGCTCGACTCGACAGTGACTGGAGTCTTATGTAATAAGGCCCATAATTTGCTGTTATTCCTCCAGATGGTCAATGAGAAGCCTAAAAAACATTCCGCCGTTCAAAACGGTTGAAAATTCAGTACAATTTTCTGAATACACAACATTTAATGTTGTGAGTTATGGACTATTTCCTGAGTGGAGAAAATTAAATCAAATGGTGAATCCTCAACGTTTGTGTTTGTTTTGTTTACTATGATGAAACTTAGTTTGCTGTAAATCAACAAAGAGCCTCAAAAATGTTGAAACACTAATGCAAACGTATTCCCATCATTAGATTTGCTCCTAACATTGTAATTTCCAAAATATTTAAAAGTTCCGGTTTACCCGCTGTGTCCGCCTTACCCGACTTGCCCCTAAATGTCAACACTAGAAGACGTATTTGTATAGGTTATAAGCCTAAGGTATACAAATTTTACGTAACGCTTTTAGGAGGGGAAGGGGTATAGCAACTTGTTACGCTTTGTAGTTTTTGCTAAGAAATTCTGAGGCAAATGTGTTACGTAGGGGGGAGAGGGGGTTGAAAATGCTCGAAAATTGCGTTACGTAATATTTGAACGGCCCCCTAACGTTTCCGAACTTGAAACTCTGAAGTTATAGCAATTAAAGATTTTTCGATCGAGAGGCTCTGCCGAGTGTGTGCAAACTTATCTATAGCTTTAAGAACTTTGGGAAGCATTCAAGCCCGAGAGAAAAGCTGATGGAACTTTCAACGATGTCGACCTGTGAAGAACCGAAAGCAAGAGCCAAGATCATCCTTTTACTGGATCTGACAAACCATATGCACGTGTAATTGGCGTCGAAATTGATGGAAGTTAAGAGGCTAATGATGAACCATGAGCACGCGCAACTCTACGGTGTGAACCCAATACCCGTAAGGTGCGTAAGGTTATGGACGATTGTCCAATACCTGTTTTATTCCAAGGGTCCCAAAAGAGCAGAGGCGCAACGAGCGAAATAGTAAGACCAAGCGTAAGCTGACGAATGTGGGATGTTCGAGAGATTGAAGAACGGTTGCAACGGACCGAGTGATTTGAAGGAATTCATAGATTTTTGCGGAAATATTCTATGAGAGTGTTCATTACCTAACCTTTTTTTTTACTAGAATGTCTATTTACTAAAAAGTTTATCTAAATATCCAATGCCAGCCATTATTACATTGTTGTTTTTGTCAATAATGTACAAAGTTTCCTTTCCAATAGCAGTGGATAACTTTGACTCGGGAGAGCAAAAGCCAAAATGAGACGTTAACAAACGATGGTTAAATATATAATGTAAATACGATTTAAAAAAAAACGAAACCAAACGCACTTAACACTTAGCAGTTATTTTGTTATCAATATGCGAGTGTGTAACTTGTTTTGTGATGCTGACTTATGCAAAATATCGATGGGAGTCGAACGTGTGACCCATTGCTGGATTATTTTGTTTGTTTGAATCGGGAAAGTGAGACAGGGCAAATGCAAATGGTTTTAACTAGAAAATCAAAAAGATAGCAAACCTTATCGGCACACATGGCGATCTCGATATCCTCCCGGGATATCTCAATGTGGCGTATGGTCTTAACATAGTTTCCGGCCAGTTTGAGTATATCCGCAGAAATGTATTCTAGCACCGCTACCAGAAATAAGGACACCGAACTGTCGATTCTGTACTGCAACACCTCCTATGGGATGCAGAAAAAAAGGGAAAAAAACATATATTTAGAAAATATTCATTCATCATTTAATCACGTAGCTTACCTTTTGCAGCAGTGTGTGTATCCGGTCAACTGGAAAGACTGGTTTCTTCTTTTTAGATTTATCTATTGTGTCGCGCGCCTCATCTAGAGCCCATTTGTCAATAGGAGTGGGGAAGTTACGTATTCGTTCTTCGACGTCCTGTTGGTTTCAAAGATAAAGGGATCCGAGATAAGTTTGAGTACGACTAGCTGAGAATCAACCAAAAACAATATTAAAACACATACCTGAACTGTGTGCGGGGGAGGTTTGGCGCACAGCATCGCTAACAGGCGCAAACACAGACTTTCGACGTAGAGCAGAGCATCCTCGCGGGCTTGCAACGAGGGATGCAATTGCTCCAGGACCTGAAATGTAGAAAAGGAAAAATGGGTTGAATAAACAGAAACTCAACAAGTTGCTTCGCAAGGATACAGATGTAAAAAATACAAATATTTTCGGAATATAATAAATTATCTATCTATATGTTTCTATGCTAACTTTATACCAATTTTCATAATCAATATTGGATCTGAATAATTTTGTTTCTATAGTTAGGCTAAGGCACTGTTTTTGAATGATTTGATATAATTAACTATCTGACCCCAGGAAGCCACCAACGGACCCTAACGGAAACTGTTCTTGGAAGTGACCCCAGTTAATCCCCTTTCCTTTCCTATAATAAGTTGAATTAACAGTTGAGTAGCCGCGACGATTACGGCCCCCCCTCTTACTAACCCAAAGTTAGGAAAAATACTCCCGGCACATAAAAACTTTATAAGTAAAATGCCTTAATAAAACCATTTGTAATTAAAAAAAAAAAACTATCTGACCCGGTATGCATTGCTGCACCTTGTAGAATAGTGATATTTGTGATTTTTTTTAAATTTGGATCATCATTTTTTATTTTAATTTGAACATTGTTCAAAAGCAATTCCTTAAAATTAGAGCTGCATCTTGAGTCTGCATACACAGAACATTTATCTTTATGTTAGTAAAACCTGATCTAAAATTTGTTTTTCAATCATTATTTTTAATCTTAATTTAAGACTCTGCCTTTATTCGCCAAGATAGTTTTATTAAGTTCTAGTAGAGAATTTCCCGAGTAAAGGTGCATTTACAGTTCTTTCGAACGTGAAAATGAAAAAACTTATATTATTCAAAAACTCGACTATGCTGCATTTCATGGCTACGAAACTAGGTGGAATAGATGCGGAATGGTTGAACGATTATTTTTGAACTGATTTCCTTGTTCAAAGCCCTTTAATATTAATTTTATTTCAATTCCCCCGATTTTCACTGCGGAATATTTTTTCCACGTTCACTGACATTCCGCTCGAAGTGTAAACGCACTGAGCGAACGTGAAAACGGAAAACGAACAAGAGTGGTGAATATAAATTCCGCGTTCATTTTCACGTCCGAATGGCAATGTGCATTCTGAAAAAAATTTCACCGATGACGGAAAAATTTTTGCTTCATAAAAAATTAGTTTTTTAATTTGTAAGCACATTTGAAGGCAATTAAAGGCTTAAAATACTACGAGTTTGAAATGAAACGCATACGATATTTTTTTTTAACTTTAAAACCCGCTTGGGCATCATTTAATTGCACCTGTTGGAAGAGCTTCTCAACGAATAAATGTAAATGAAGATCATCGCATGGCCAGATTCCATTGAAATAAAAAAATAGATTCTGCTTTGTTCAAATGTGTGTTTCAGAAAAGGTATGGAAATAATTATTAAAATTTATGAAATCATTCAAAAATAATGTGTTTTAAGGAGAACTGAAAAGCAGAAAAATTTACAAACAAAAGAGTACTGATGCCTTTTAATTAAATAAAAACCTTTTCAATTGTTTCACTAATTAAAAGTAATTTTGAAATTTTTGTTTGTCAATTTTTAATCAAGAACAAAAAATGGCTATCTTGTAGAAGTTATATTCATAACGTCCTTTCAATAAGTTTTTCAAAAGAAACGAATCGCTAAAGCTCGTTACTCCTTGATCGATAAATACTTTTTGGGAGTACTTTAAATTCATAAAATTTAATTTAAATTCATTGTATTCAAAGATAAGAACTTTGGGATTATTTGATTAAATCAATCGTTTTCAAAGCTGAATATGTTTTAAAGAAGAACAATATGTTTTTTTGAGAAATTTGAATTTAAATTTGAGCATTGGTTCGACAAGTATCGATCAAAACATTGGTTGAATGTTGAATGATCTGTCATTTTCCGATCGAAACCAATTTGTACCCGCAGTTGAACAAACCTCTTACTAATTTTGAAGATTTGACATTTCACTGCGCACAGCAAGAAAAATTCGTGTAAATTTAGATCGAAAACGATGCACGAAAACGGAATATCGATTTTGATGTAAAATTCTATCACGGTGTATTTTTTTCGAGAATGTAATTTTTGAGGCGTGTAAATTTAGATCGAAATCAATGCACGAGATTGGATCACAAAAGCCGTCGTGTAAAAATACGCATGGATGTAAATTTTAAAATTTATTATCGTAAATATTGATATTTTTTCTAAATATTAAGGTTTTTGCTTTTGTCTTGAATAAAAACGCCGCATGTACCATTTTTAATTCACATTTATTTCCAAAACTGAACATAAAAAAACCATTCGGAAAGCGTCAGGCTGGAATTGTTGTTGCATCCGATGATTCCCAGCACGGGGATGTTTTTCGAATCAGCATGGATGGTTCCGGAAATCATAATTTTTCGGCCAGCATGCTGCACACTTGAATTTTTCTGACAAAAGTTTCTCCGGATAATCACTGGCCGGATATCAGCCGCTGCGAAAAATCTGACCTTGCTGTTAAGAAGAGAAAACTAATCAGTTTCAACCATATTCTTCATTTCACGTCTCAAAACTTACTACTTTAAAGACTTTTAAAGTGCTCCTGTTGCCTACGCCTTTGAATGACTCGTTTCCGAATAATTTTCCGACTTGTTTACTTTGTGCCCGACGCGCAAACTAACTTGAAATACAAAAAGGCACAATTTAAATACTTTCATTCAATTTTAAATCAAACAGATATAATTTTACACTGTTTGTGATATAAATTTCATTGACCAGTTGATTTTTGCATGATGCAGTGTAAAATTAAATCAAAACAGTTTATTTTTATTCATTTTTGGAAAATAGACTAATATTACATCGAAAAAAGTTTAACATTACATCTTTTTGTAATTACACTCAAGAAAAAATAGATCACTCGTGTTTTAGATTCCGTGTACTTTTAGAAATTTTTTGCTGTGCGGAATATTTTTTCACTGTGGTGAGTTCACGTTCACGTTCGAGTTCGAGTTCACAAGAACTGTAAACCGGGCTTAACGAGGAAAATTAGTGAGAGCTCCCTTCTTCCTTTTCTTCCACCCTGCTGGATCCCTCCTGGATTCTAAATAATTATAGAAACATTTTTCGTACCCAAACACTCTCACATGCCAAAATTTGTTCTATTCGCATTATGAGTTCCCGAGTGATGCGAAAAAAAATGGGGACTTTGTTCCACCTCCGAGTGACAAAAGAAGAATTTGAAATTTGTTCCAACCTTATTCAAATCATAATCTGAATTTATATCTCCTTCGATTAAGATTCTTATTCGTTATGCATATTTAGTTTGACATTTGAAATTCAATAAATCAAATTTCAAACGAAGATTCAGAGATCAGAATCATCATTGAAAACATCTATCAAATACATAATGGACGGCAGAAAAATGATAAAAACACGAATTTAGAATCAAAATATGGAATACAGTACTTGCTCGCAGTTAATCGGACGCTGTTGGGATTGAAGGGTTTGTTCGACTACCGAAAACGTCCGATTATCGAGGGTGCTTTGATGGAAACACTAATGTAGTCGAAAAGATTGACTTAAAATACTATATTTTATCACAATTATTGATATTTTATTGAAGCTAGAGTAATAGGGTAACGGACTTATTTTGGACCAGAGGATCAATTTCGGACCACCTTGTCTAGCTTTCTAATAAAACAAATAATCATAACATTTTAAGCAAATATTTTTGAAGCCTGGGCACTTAATGTAATGCACTAATTTTTTTCATTATTAATTGCTTCATAAGAGAGCTAAATAATGTGGTCCAAAATTGGTCCTCTGGTCCAAAATAAGTCCGTTACCCTAATTCGTGAGAAAAACTGAATCGAATGAGTTTGAAGAGTTACAAAATTTTGATAACCAATATATGATAACAGCAGTATGGCCTGACACCACAGCTTGATCACAAAAATAATCTATTAATTAACAGGAAGGCATCCAATAAGTTAGGGGTGAGCAACCTTTTTAGGCAACGGGTCACTTTTAATTTGAAATTCTTTCGGCGGGCCGCACTGAAAATAAAATGTAGGTAATAATGGTTTGCATACACAGTAAACGAAAATTACCGAGTTCGGTAATTTTTTTACCGAAATCCTAACATGTGTAAATCGTTAAACTGTTCGGTATTTTTTTCGGTAAAAAATAAATGAACATCGGTAAATCGATTCTTCATTTACCGATGTTCGTTTATTTTTTACCGAAAAAATTACCGAACAGTTTAACGATTTACACATGTTAGGATTTCGGTAACAAAATTACCGAATTCGGTAATTTTCGTTTACTGTGTAGCTTACGTAATTTTTTTATACCGTAACGACCAATTTTTGACAAAAACAAAACGGAAAAGGATAAATGAAACGAATTAATGTACTTGCATAAACTTTTATTTTTAATATAAGGTGACTGAACCAACCGAAATTGAATAAGTTCATCAATAAATCTTGATCATTCTCCAATAGTGTTATAATTGAATTGAAATGATTAACTAAGATTTATTTGTACATAAAAGAAATATTAAGTATTTAAATTTTTGAAAGTCCTTCTACGGTTTCAATAAAAATTGAACCTTCTTCTGCGAAAAAACTTGTTTTGCTCGAACCGATGAGATGGTATTTTTCTACATCACTGCCATTTGAAATTTCATGGAGATTAACCATAGCAATTTTTTTTCCTTGAATATTTTCGAAATGTTTTTTTACAATTTATTTAAATTTTGTCGTGTCCCTTTTTTTTCTTTACATGGTGTTTGAAGTCCCGTATGAAATCATTGCATTGAGATGTTGAGCAAGGTTAAAATCATGATAATTTCATTTTTTTTACAGATTTTTAACCAGTTTGTTAATGTTACAGTTTACATTTTCGATTCTAATTTTTTTTTACAAATTTCATAAATTTTCTTAATTTAATTTATATGCCTCTGGGATAGGCTTTCCTAGGATGAATCCTGGAAATCTCATGACTTTAGCAATGTGGTTTGCTTATTTTGAAGCACAATGACTCAATTTAACCAATGTTTGGCATAATTCGCCTATGAAATATCTGAAAATAACAAAACACAAGAAATCAGAATTCACATTTTTCTGAGGTGCAAGGAATCTTATAACTGATTTTGACTTATTCGGGGACGCTGAATCCAAATATTAAATTATTTTTTGTCAGCTCTAATTTTCGAGATAACTTTCAAAGAAAGGTAAAAAAATATTTTTTCAATTTGTGTACTTTTTTAACAAAACTGTAAAATAAAAGATAATTATTCAATTGTAAAATATTCAAAATTGTTGTTACAGTTTTGTTTTTATGCATATATTCAGCACGCATTTATCATTCATTAAAACCACGGAAAGAAATTGGCTACCAAGTCCCCACAGTGTGGACATGTTTAGCTGAAATTGAAGGTACCCCTCGCCAAGCAGCGTAAACAGTATCAACACACAAGCTAGTTTTTCGCCAGAGTGTGAAAAGAAAAAAAGTGACGTGTCAGGTCGGGAAGTGCCGTTCCTACACAGCGGACCTGAAAGTGCACGTGTTCAGCGACGAAACATCCAGCATCAGAAGACCGTGACGGAACCACGGCTAAAAAAGAAAGCCGCGGATACTTGGGCCCTAGACTCGTCGAATTAACACCTTCGCCCACAGCTGCTGGTGAGTAGGCATTCCAAGCGGAATGAAATTTTCATTGGCATTTGATGATCATGTCGGAAAGCTCATGTTAATCATGAAATAACCATTGGCAGGTCTATCCATCGGAGCCGGAGGCACGATTGCCGTCAATATAATCAAGACGGGGTGCAAGCAAACCAGCATGTTAGCTGACTAAGCTACTCAGCTATTACGCCACCCCCAAGATTGATCGGTAAGTTAACCTCAAAGGACCAATCGGCAAGGAGCTGACGTCTATCTCTCTCCCACAGGCTGATTTACACACGACAAACTTCCACGTGTTAAATGCCAGAAAAAGCAGCCCCTTCCTTTGGGTAAGACCGAAAAACTAAAATACCATAAATTAGATGAAACTAATTGGGCATCGCCAACAGGGCTTTTTTCTACGGCTTATTTTCTACCAGCAGTTGCAGTTCGAGGACTTGGTCGCACACGAAACACGTCACTGGCAGGGGTCCTTCCCACGAGGAAAAGCAGTCGGTTTTCCCACGAACGAGACTATCTCAATCCGGACTTCCAGAGCCCGAACACTTG
Organism: Uranotaenia lowii; assembly: GCF_029784155.1. Taxonomy (NCBI): domain Eukaryota; kingdom Metazoa; phylum Arthropoda; class Insecta; order Diptera; family Culicidae; genus Uranotaenia; species Uranotaenia lowii. Next base: position 144,381,238 of record NC_073692.1, read on the forward strand.
CCGGGTCTATTCCGGGTTGATACCACACATCCGCGGAAGACGGAATTCAAATGCACAGAAACTCTTTGGACTGGATACAATTGCATGTCAGCAGCACTTTGCCGAACGTGTTGGTGAATCGCCACCGCGAGACTCTTCGTGTCGGAACGAAGCCTGCTGGGCTTCTACGCAGGTCACTAACGAGCACATCACCGGCAGGATCCGGAAGTCCGGTGCCCGATCCTGTTAGGTTCGCCAAGGCAGTCGGCGCACAGAATAAGAACATCACCGCCAGGATCCGGAAGTCCGGTGCCCGATCCTGTTAGGTTCGCCAAGGCAGTTGGCGCACAGAAGGAGAACATCACCGTCAGGATCCGGAAGTCCGGTACCCGATCCTGTTAGGTTCGCCAAGGCAGTCGGCGCACAGGAGGAGAATATCATCGGAGGAATTGCATGCGACGAGTTGAAATCATAGGATGACACGTGAGCCAAAATTATACTAATAATGTTTGTGTTAGGAATATATGCAAGATGAAATCTATCAATATTTGTCTTTCAAGTTGATGGCGTTGTAGCTTAAGTTAAAGTGCGTTTTTTACCATTGCCTCGCACAAATAAGAGAAAAGCTCTTTTACAATGGCGCCCAACTAGAATTAACCCACATTTTAAATTGTTTTTGTGGTGTTTGATGTGCTGCTGTTTAGTTTATGCAGCATATCTTGAAGTTTCAAAGTTTGGCTATTTGTGTTTAAGATTATAAGACCCTTTATCAAAATGGATATGGATCCAGCTTGTCTTTCTGAAGACGAGGTGAGCTATGAGCTGGCGCTACGTCACGTAGCTAATTTAAGTTCTCTTCCGAGAAGAGCGAAAGCGTTGAGGCTTAGGCAAATCATGCTAGAGGATGTTAGAAACAATAAAATTTATGATAATTCTTCACACATCATGGATGCGGAGCAAAACATCCGCATATGTCAAGATCGCGTAGATAACTTGCTAGAACGATTAAAAGTAGCTTTTAAATCCGCGGATTACCAATTCATGCGTCAAGCAACGTCGCGTCTTATTCATTATCGTGAACGTTTAGCGATAGTAGAACCACCTTCAAAATTAAACGATACGTACGCAACACTGACTCTTCTAATCCAATGTTCTTTAGAGGACATTGAAGATGTGTTGAACAACCCGAGAAAAAAAGCAAGTGGGCAAGTGCAAAGTGCTAGTGAGGATTATGGTGCAGCAGCAGTGGACCTGAACGTATCCCGGGCCGGCTCGAGCAGAACAGGAACTATTCCAAAGCCTTCCAGAAACAGAACCACAGCCAGCTTGAATCAGCCAGTTGACATCGGGAAGGACCAGCCAGGGTGCAGGACGTCACAATCGGAAGCCAACTCCTTCAGCTCAGACCGTGACAGCACGTACCTAGGGAATTCACCATGGGTGAGCGGAGCTGCCGCAGTTGAAGAACCCGAGCCGAGGAGACAACAGCAGAGGCAACGGCTGTCAGATCGAGAGCGCAACACATATGAATCACAGCATACAGCAACATACCGACGTGACGCTGAAGAAAACAATTTCGACCAGCAGTTTGGCCATCATCGTGGACCTAGAATTAGCGAGAAACTTGGGTATCCGGACGACGAATCCGCTCCTCCTCCGTACGCTTCTAGAGAACGAGTGGAAGAAGCATCAGCGAGGAATGAATACAGCCGATTAAGGGATGAGTTACTGGAGCGATTCATGCGACGGGAACAGGAAGCTTATCAACAGCAGCGTTGGGAGGACCGGCGTTCTTCAAGCAAGGCAATTCACAATTGGCAGATCTTCTACAAAGGCGAAAGAGATGGCGCATCATTGAACGAGTTCATTCAAAGCGTGGAGGTGTTCGCATTGTCCGAAGAGGTTCCTGAGCAGGTGCTGTTGCAGAACATCAAGCACTTACTCAAGGGTGATGCTTTGAAGTGGTATGCTAGAGCGTTTTTAAGAGGCGATTTGAGGTCGTGGGGAGATTTCAAGCGGTTGATCCGGGGAGAGTTCTTACCAAGCAGCTACGCTTACATTTTGAGGGCTGAGGCGTATCATCGGCTCCAAGGAGAGCAAGAAACCTTTAGCGATTTCTTCGCGGATATCTCAACACTGTTTAGTTACGCCAATCCACCTGCAACGGATAGAGAGAAATTGTTCATTATCAAGAAGAACATGAACTCCACATATGCTCCTGTTGCAGCAGCACAGCAAGCAGCATCGGTTGAACAACTAGTAGAAGCATGTAAGGAATTCGATGAGCTTAGAAAGCTTCAACAGCTTCAGCGGCGAATGCTACTTCCGGCAGCATCTCTGTTAGAACCATCGCTTGCCACACCAGTGCCAGTACAACGCGCTAATCGCAATGCTCCGATGAATCAACGCTACGGAAGAGTCAATGTGCTAGAAGAAATGAATAGTCGCAGAAATGAAGAAGCAGTGAGTTCGTACGGTGGATCGTCGGTGAACAACAGTAACAACAAGGTGGAAGAACGTTTGGAGGAACTGATTCATCAGGTCGATGCTCTGAGGGTGAGATTCGAACGCAGGGAACACAACACTACAAACACGCGGGAAAATCAATCGCGGCCGGCAGTGTCTAGTCAGGAGCATCCAGAACCACCGAGCGTGAACACTCGACCACCAATGATTTGCTGGAATTGCGACGAGGAGGGACATCGCTTTATGGATTGTTCGAAACCACAAGCGATACTGTTCTGCTATCGTTGTGGACAAAAAGGTTTTTCGTTACGGAGCTGTCCAAGTTGCCGTCATCGCTCGGGAAATGCCCCGGCGGGGAACTAGTAACGGAGGGATCGAATTCCTCGCCATGTTTTGACGATCCTTCCCAGATACCGGATTTCAACAATATCAACTCTTTAGTCATCAATCTCAACAACGACAATCGACCGCATGCAGTAATCGAAGTCCTGGGCAAAAGCATCACCGGTCTCTTAGACAGCGGGGCGAACTGCTCGCTCTTCGGAGGAAGCTTTGTGCAGTTAGTGGAGCAGCTAAAATTGCGAAAAGGATCATTGGCTGGAGGAATTAAGACTGCAGATGGAACGGAGCACCATTTCCAGACATTTGTTCGTCTACCAATCGCTTACAATGGAAAGACCCGAGTAATCCCAGTATTGCTATTACCGACCCTGCCGGATTGCGTGATTCTGGGAATGAACTTTTGGAATGAATTCGGAGTCAAGGCAATATGCTGTAGTATGAAGTTACAAGACGAAGTTCAAGGCGACGATGAAGAGGAGGTCAACAGTATCGTCGACAACGATGTAACGATTAAGAGGCATCAACAGAAGCAGTTGTCACCGGAACAATCAGTTGTGCTACAAGCAACAATAGCGAACTTCCCAACAGCAACAGACAGTCGTCTGGGTCGTACACATCTATACACACATCGCATTGAAATCGGGGATACTCAGCCGAAGAAACAGCGTTACTACGTCATGTCAAAATACGTTTTGGACGAGGTAAACAAGGAAGTCGACCGAATGATAAAATTGGACGTGATCGAAGAAGCTCGCTTTTCGCCGTGGAACAACCCGCTGGTAGCTGTGAAGAAGAAGACGGGCCAGTACAGAGTATGTCTAGATGCTCGCTACCTAAACTCCATCATGATTAATGAGGGTTATCCAATACCGCAGATTGCAGCTATTATGAACAACCTCAGCGGCTGCAAGTTCATTTCATCGATAGATCTGAAGGACGCATTCTGGCAAATACCTCTAGAAACAGCTTCGAGGCAACTTACGGCCTTTACGGTACCTCAGCGAGGCCATTTTCAGTTTAAGGTGGTTCCGTTTGGATTGTGCACCGCTAGCCAAGGACTGGAGAGGGTCATGGTAACCATCTTCGCGGATATGGAACCAAACGTCTTCCACTACCTTGACGACATAATTGTGTGTTCGGAGACCTTTGAAGAGCATATAAAGTTACTTGAAGAAGTGGCCAAGAGACTTCGTGCGGCGAATCTGACAATTTCTGCTGAAAAATCCTGTTTTTGTAGGAAGGAGATAAAATACCTGGGATATGTGTTAAACCAAGATGGCTGGATGGTGGATCCGGAGAAAACAAGCTGTGTAGTCAATTTTCCGATTCCAACAACTAGGAAAGAGGTGCAGCGCTTCATCGGCATGTGCAACTGGTATCGTCGGTTTGTAGCAGACTTCTCGGAGATAGCGGCGCCTCTCACGGAGCTCACGAAAATAAAACACAAGTTTCGTTGGACGGTTGAAGCAGAAGAAGCCTTTCTGCGACTCAAATCATCATTAGTATCGACGCCTGTTCTCGCGCCACCGGATTATACAAAGCAGTTTGCGATCGCCTGTGATGCGAGCGATGTGGCTATTGGGGCAGTGCTCACACAGGAAACCGACGGGCAAGAACATCCAATCTGTTACTTCTCGCAAAAATTGACGACGGCGGAGCGGAAATATTCGGTGACGCAGCGGGAGTGTCTGGCAGTAATCAGAGCTATCGAGAAATTCAGAGGATACGTAGAAGGCGTTCACTTCATAGTGTACTGTGACCACTCTGCCCTCAGCTACCTCAAAACGATGAAGAACCCTACAGCGCTGATGTGCAGATGGCTGCTACGACTCAATGCTTTTGATTTTGAGATTCGCTACCGAAAGGGATCGGTAAATGTGGTTCCAGACACGCTGTCCAGGATTGTGGCTTCAGTAGCACTCACTCAAGGTTCGAATGCAGATGGCTGGTATACTAGAATGAAACAGAACGTTAAAGAAACGCCGAACAACTTCGCCGACTTTCAGATCATTCAGGATGAGTTGTATAAGAATTGTACCTTCAAGGATGACGCCGGGAACACTACGCATCGTTGGAAGAAAGCAGTACCCAAGGAAAATCGTGTCGAAATCATGCGGAAATTCCACGACGCACCTTCAGCCGCGCATCTGGGATTTCAAAAGACATTGCAGAAAATTCAGGTACACTTTTACTGGCCAAAGATGAGAGAGGAAATTTCACGGTACGTCAAACAGTGCAATGTTTGCAAAGGTAGTAAAGCTGCAAACTCCAAGATGATGCCTCAAATGGGGAAGCTGAAGCCAGCACGCACCCCATGGGAACTAATCTCCATAGATTTTGTCGGTCCTTTAACACGCTCACGTTCTGGTAACACAGTTATGCTTGTCGTGGTGGATTGGGTTACCAAGTATATCGTCGTTCATCCAATGAAATCAGCGGATTCTTGCAAGATGGTGGAGTTCCTCGAGAATCAAGTCTTCCTGAAGTTCTCGCGTCCAAGAATAATCCTTTCAGACAACGGAAAACAGTTCATCTCTTCTGCCTTTAAATCTCTTTTGAGCAAGCACAACATACAGCACATGCTGACGGCATATTATTGTCCTATGGTGAATAACGCAGAGAGAGTCAATCGAGTCTTGGTAACCTGCATACGATCGTTGATTGACGAGGATCATCGGACCTGGGACGAACATCTGCCTGCAATTTGCGCAGCCATCAACAGTGCCAAGCATGAAGTAACAGGAACCAGTCCGCACGTCGCAAATTTTGGAAGAGAACTAATTCTGCACACCGATTTGTACACTCAGAAAGATCTGAACACCGACGAAGATCCAAAAATCGCTCTGAATATCCGTTTATCCACGATCAAGCGCATACAGGAGTTTGTGATGAAACGAATCCGGAACAACCATGCGAAGTCGAAGGAGCGGTATGATTTACGGAAGAGATCTGTGATATTCAACGTAGGAGATCTGGTATGGCGAAGAACTTTTACCCAGTCGTCTAAGGTGGATCACATAAATCGTAAACTAGATCCGAAGTTCCTGCCAGCGATAGTGAAAGCAGTACTTGGCACCAACCTGTACACCCTTGAAGATGTGTCAACCGGGAAAAGAGGTCAGTACCACGCTAAGGACATCAAAGCAGACTAAGAACGATATTTTGAAGCTATGTAAGCATTGACGCTGACCATGAGCTCACTTGGAGCAGAAAACACGAAATGGAGAAGGCTGAAGGACCAACATCATCTTTGAAACCTCGCCCCCAACAACTCGGAGCAAATTATTTAGAATTCTTCCATTCAAACAACTCAACGGAACACAGCTGATGCCAATTCGTCGCTAATACACCGACGAACACGAAGAAGTAGGCGTTCATGAAGGAGACAACGGCCTTGCGTGGGACCAGCGTCAGCTGCACGGACTCTGAGAACTCCGCCATGCAGTTCTTCAGAATTTGGGGAGGGCCGGCAACCTTGCGTGGGATTGCCGCCACTCAGTGTCCTAAAAGCAATCCTGTCATCAACAGCAGCGTTATCGCGCTTGGGATAGTAGTACTGGTGAGTCGCCGTAGCCAGGCGCTACATACCACGTCGCTGCAATTGAAACGATTGTCAGGACACCATAAACCACAAAAACGACTAGCAGGAACATATTCAAGCTATGTAAGCAGACTTTAAGTTGCAGACCACGAGCTCAAGACGCCACCTAAATACGAAATGATGATGGCTGACGGATCAACATCTATCTCACTCTGGAAACCTCGCCTCTCATACTCTTCGGAGAAACAGTCATCGTTGAAATTCCAGGCAGCATCATGAAGAACCGCCGAAGTCATCGAACAACCGAAAGCGAAAATCCGTCACACTACCAACGGCACGAGGCATCAAGACAACGAAGAAAAACTACGGAGGAAAATCGTCATCGAACAACATGTGCAGCCAAGAGACGTATTCAACAAACCTTCGAACATGACAGAATATCGAATGTAACGACACACCGAGTTCGACAACACCCAAATACTTCAAGTCTGGAACCCGTCACTTCGCATTCCCAGCAAAGGAAGCGGCGATGAAAAGTCACACCACAGAAGCGAAGCGACGCAGGCACATCCCGAAAACGACATTTCATCGAATACAGCACTGCACTGCAAGTTGTGAGGGGTAGACATCATGACGGCCGCTACCGCCATATCGACTTCAGTGTAGGCTGTGAAACCTCCAAAGCACTCATCTATTTGTCTATCCAGCTATGTACGCAGTACAATCACTGACGACAAAGAGCATCATGCCGCTAAAATAAGCTCTGACCAAGATTGGAGGCCACGAACCACTAAATAACCCTCATCTTTGGTACAGCTGTTCAATTTGGATACAAATCTCACTTGCTAAGAAAACATGATGAAGAATTTAAGCCTCAACAACGCAATTTAACACAACTTAGTCTTAAACACTATCCATTGGGTCAAGTCGAATTAAGTACGGTTTGGGGGTCGTCAGGACAAATAATCAAAAGCAACGCGATCTAGGGGCGCGGAATAACCTCTATCTTGGACTCCTGACGATTTGGGAACTAAATACTCCCTTTCCTATTGCCTTGCTTAAAATCTTTTGTAGATTAGTTTAAATGCCAAACTTTTATTGCTATTTGTTAGATGTTAAATCGGCTAGTTTTAGAAAATTAAGTTAGCACGATTTGAGTTAAATGTTTCATGGGATCAATCAGTTGCTGTATTCAGAGACATTTGGCCACCATGAGATGGCGTTCAGATCACCGTTTAGGCACACATAGTTGCCGTAGTTAGCAGTTCAGCTGCTGTCTAGTGTCTGCAGTTCAGCTGCCGTTCAGTTTTGCAGTTCAGCTGCACTTTCGAAGTTAAGCTTCGCATGGGATCTACTCACACCCTCTGATCTGTAAAGTCTTCACGCGCAGGACAAAAGCGTAAGCGGAGAGTTTTTTGTGAGGTTCTTCTAAGCCTCACAAAAAACTCTGATCCCATGATAGGATTGTGTTACAGTTTTGTTTTTATGCATATATTCAGCACGCATTTATCATTCATTAAAACCACGGAAAGAAATTGGCTACCAAGTCCCCACAGTGTGGACATGTTTAGCTGAAATTGAAGGTACCCCTCGCCAAGCAGCGTAAACAGTATCAACACACAAGCTAGTTTTTCGCCAGAGTGTGAAAAGAAAAAAAGTGACGTGTCAGGTCGGGAAGTGCCGTTCCTACACAGCGGACCTGAAAGTGCACGTGTTCAGCGACGAAACATCCAGCATCAGAAGACCGTGACGGAACCACGGCTAAAAAAGAAAGCCGCGGATACTTGGGCCCTAGACTCGTCGAATTAACACCTTCGCCCACAGCTGCTGGTGAGTAGGCATTCCAAGCGGAATGAAATTTTCATTGGCATTTGATGATCATGTCGGAAAGCTCATGTTAATCATGAAATAACCATTGGCAGGTCTATCCATCGGAGCCGGAGGCACGATTGCCGTCAATATAATCAAGACGGGGTGCAAGCAAACCAGCATGTTAGCTGACTAAGCTACTCAGCTATTACGCCACCCCCAAGATTGATCGGTAAGTTAACCTCAAAGGACCAATCGGCAAGGAGCTGACGTCTATCTCTCTCCCACAGGCTGATTTACACACGACAAACTTCCACGTGTTAAATGCCAGAAAAAGCAGCCCCTTCCTTTGGGTAAGACCGAAAAACTAAAATATCATAAATTAGATGAAACTAATTGGGCATCGCCAACAGGGCTTTTTTCTACGGCTTATTTTCTACCAGCAGTTGCAGTTCGAGGACTTGGTCGCACACGAAACACGTCACTGGCAGGGGTCCTTCCCACGAGGAAAAGCAGTCGGTTTTCCCACGAACGAGACTATCTCAATCCGGACTTCCAGAGCCCGAACACTTGCCGGGTCTATTCCGGGTTGATACCACACATCCGCGGAAGACGGAATTCAAATGCACAGAAACTCTTTGGACTGGATACAATTGCATGTCAGCAGCACTTTGCCGAACGTGTTGGTGAATCGCCACCGCGAGACTCTTCGTGTCGGAACGAAGCCTGCTGGGCTTCTACGCAGGTCACTAACGAGCACATCACCGGCAGGATCCGGAAGTCCGGTGCCCGATCCTGTTAGGTTCGCCAAGGCAGTCGGCGCACAGAATAAGAACATCACCGCCAGGATCCGGAAGTCCGGTGCCCGATCCTGTTAGGTTCGCCAAGGCAGTTGGCGCACAGAAGGAGAACATCACCGTCAGGATCCGGAAGTCCGGTACCCGATCCTGTTAGGTTCGCCAAGGCAGTCGGCGCACAGGAGGAGAATATCATCGGAGGAATTGCATGCGACGAGTTGAAATCATAGGATGACACGTGAGCCAAAATTATACTAATAATGTTTGTGTTAGGAATATATGCAAGATGAAATCTATCAATATTTGTCTTTCAAGTTGATGGCGTTGTAGCTTAAGTTAAAGTGCGTTTTTTACCATTGCCTCGCACAAATAAGAGAAAAGCTCTTTTACATTGTAAAATACAAATACTGATTGACTCAATTATCAACTTTCCTTAAGACCGCGAGTAATTTTTAATTTTTTGAAAAAAGTTTTGGTAGCTTTCTTTTTGTTATTTTTCCCCCAACCAGCAAAAATGGGAGTTTTGATGCAATTGTAAAGAAAACTTATACTAAATTAAATCTTTGATATTTTTAGTTTAGTTTAGTTTAGTTTATTTATTTCGTCAACCGTAACGTAGACTACATAGTTTGATACATGTGAATTTCCTTAAGACTAGGTTTAAGCAGTGTCTGCTTTACAATTTCTCCTTAAGAGTTTAGATTTCTTCGATTAAAATATTGTTTGAGTTTTTGCCGAGACATTGTAAAGTCAATGGTTTCGCAGTGTTGATTGTAAGAGGCCATCATGCGATTTATTGGCCCGTTTTTCGCGTAGTTTGTGCGATAGTTATTAATGAAAAATAAATTTCGATTTCGGAGTTGCCGAGAAGGTGCATAAAAGTTTAATTTTGATAGAATTTCTTTTGAGTCAATACGCTGCGAAACAATATCGTTTACAAATGAAACCATTGCATATTCACGGCGTTCTTTTAGTGTTTGTATGTCAATGAGCATGCAGCGCGCTTTATATGATGGAAGTGGACATGATGTCCAACCTAATTTACGAAGAGCATATAGTAGAAATTGCTTTTGTACTGATTCTATTCTTTCATCGTGTGAAATTGAATAAGGTGACCAAACAACGCTGCAATATTTCAGTAAAGACCTTACATAGGCAATATATAGTGTTTTTATTGTGTATGGGTCTTGAAAATTAAAGCAAAAGCGCTTAATAAAGCCCAGCATGTTATTTGCCCTATGGATGATAGTATTGTAATGGTCTGTGAAAGTAAGTTTAGAGTCTAAGATAATTTAAGACCGTAAGCCAACTTATTTCCCAGTCTCCAACAAAGCTGTTGAATGAGTTATAATCTTTAATGTCCAATATTCAATGACTTTCTTCAATGATGTCAGAAGAAGTTTTAATCTTATTTTTTTGTAATTTCTATAAATTGTAGAATTCAATTTTTTGAAAGCGTTGTATCTCTAATCCAAGAATACCTTGTCAATAACTGAGTCCTTGATTGAATGAAGGGTAGAAAATTTATTGAAAAACTTTTTTTTTATTTTTATGCAGGTTTTTGGATTATCAGTTATAAAAGATCGATTTAACCCAGAACTGATCAACTTAAAAATTTCCACACGCCATACGCCATATCACCGAAACTAGAAGTGATAGATAAAATCTGTGAAATGTTCTAAATCATTCGAAATCAGTTATTGAAACATTGGCACAAAAAAGTTGTTCTCCTGAGTAATCATTACAAACATTTAGGGTTGAATCACAGAACTACAGATGTTTTTGTCGAGAAATCAGAATTTTACTGAGTCTTTATTATCAAACTTTCCTTATTTCCGACATTAAATCTAGAACAAAAATATTTTACTTTATCATACAATTTTAACTTAGCTAGAATAAAAAAAAATAATTACTCAACTTACTCTTATCTTACGTTTTTCCAATAAATAATATTGCATCCATGCGTTTGAAAGAACTAAATAAAAAGCTTAAATCCTACAAAAAAGTCAACAATCTTTACGATTATGGGACATTATGGGACTGCAAACAAGTGACGTGCATATATGATCAAGTTGTTAATATATCATATCAAAATCGTGAAATAAATTAAATTTGAGATAAGCTTCGCAAGCCGCACAAACACGTCTCGAGGGCTCTGTTTTGCTCATCGCTGTAATAAGTGATACATAGATTTTAACAAAAACTTGTATTTTTGGAATCATTTCAACAAATTGTCCGATTATTGCGTAATACTGGCTTTGGACTCAGCTCCCAAAAATGTCTGATTACCGAGCTTGTCGGATCAAAACGTATTCGACTAACGGGCGAGTACTGTAGTTATAAGCAGTAGATAATGTCAAAACACATGGAATAAAATGCATATTTACAAAATAGAATTGCATCTTAAAATAAAGAACTCAATCTGTGTTAATATTCATACTTCATATGAAATTCCAAAACCAGATTCCGCAGTTAGCTTCTGGTTGACAGCAACATTTTCGTTCAAATATTAAAATCTTTACAAAACTGTTAGGCTTGTGATATAGCTCAGTTGGCAAATCAGTTGCTACTGAGCCGATGTCCGTGAGTTCGAGCCTAAGAGTTAACAGTTGTACCGGATATTTTCAATTTTCAATAACTTTTCCGCCAACTTCATCGTTCATATAAGTCGCGAATGACATAAAGATGTTAAAACGACTATAATCGAAACAAAACAAAAATTACAAAACTGTTCAACCCAATTAATTTTCGATTATTTATAAATCTTCAATGCAAAGAATTTGTGCTCAGTTTTCCTGGAGGCACCCGAGCATTTATAAGAAAGCGGTTAAAGCAAAAAAGTGTTCTAAAAACCTTAAATATGTGTATGTATTCTAGAAAAAATTATCAAAATAATAATCTCAATAATTATGATATTTTACGTTGATGCTTTCTGATTAGGATTGAACTTCAAAAATTTTTCCGACCTCCAGAGAAAAATGGCTTCGGGCCTTTAACGAATATATCACATTTTTTATTGAAGGAAGACCGTCATTTTTTTTCTAATTCTCACCTTTTTTTTCAAACAGGCGATAGTGACTCTAGCTCTTGACAAGACGCTATTAATGAGCTCTATGTAATCTTTTTGGGAAAACGATGCATCTGACAAGAAGGAAAATTTAACTGACTCTTTTTACTCTACTTAGTACCTATATTTTGAAGATTTTGAAATTTTCATGCATTGAGTTCAAGAGCCGCAGCTTCACATCACAAGAGCCACATGGGGCTCGCGAACTGCAGGTTGCCGACCTCTGCCGTAGACCACTATTTCATCTACTCAGCTAAACTCGGCTCAGTTGGAAGATTCGATTTTTGAAACTGATACTTCCTACATGAAATATCAGGAGTATTGAGCGCTTCGGTTGAAATTCTTATAGAATTACGTTAGTGTAGATCCCGTGGCATTGCTTAGGGACCATTCAAATATTACGTAACGCTTTAAGGGGGGGGGGGGGGGAGGGGGTATAGCAACTTGTTACGCTTTATGGATTTCTCTTAGAAATTTTGAGATGAATGTGTTACGTAGGGGGGAGGGGGGGTCGAAAATGCTCGAAAATTGCGTTACGTAATATTTGAGCGGTCCCTTATGAAAAGGCGGATGTGTTTACCAAGGTGGGCGCAGAGGGACAATTTTTTGAGAGCACTTACAACGAATATTTTAGCGATGAACGATTGGTGGTCTAGTTAGGATAATGGCTCAAGTCAAATCACAACCGGCTTGACGTGTATTCGTTCCACATACGACTTGCTAGCAGTTGTTTATTTTCATGTCGGTGTTCTGAACTGAGAAATTTCGAGAAAAAAGATGCATTTAATTGATTTTTATTTCTCAAAAAAATGAATAGATGCAAATAATTTCGCTTAATCATGTCAGTTGTGAAAAATGGTTAGAATACACAGAATCTGCCGCTTATCTAAAAATTTTACAGAGTTGAAGAAAAAATGTACAGTTTATATAAAAATAAGTAGAAAATACATCAAAGTATAATATTAAATCATCTTGTCAACTAGAATGGGAATTTGCCTTACAAAACTTAAAATCATCAAATTGCAGGGAAATGTTTAATTATTTTCTTACTGCAGCTATATTTTTATACATACAAATTCAAAGACAGGTTTTAGAAAAAAAACTTTTCTTCATACAAAACAATAAATAAATTCAGTGGTGCCCTAGTTATTTGAACTTAAGATTCGTGAAAATATTGAAAATTGTGGATAAGACAGGGCCGAACTAGATACCTCAGATTTCGACAGGATTTTTACAATAAAACACATATTCCAGCTCAGGAAACTTTAAGCAAAAGTTTAACGTTGGAAGAATAAAAAAAATCAAAACATTTGCGATATCGGCTTCGCTCCTCAGGCCAATTTAAACGAAAAACAGAACAACAAGAAATACAACACTGCAAAAAACATCTTTTTATGACAAAAAAGATATTTCTTTCGTCAAAAAAATGTAACTCTGCTTAAAAAAATCTAACGCTGCCAAAATATTTGGTTTCTGCATGAAATAATTTAATGAAACGGTTTTTATCGAATACTGAACCATTCGACGCCGAAAACTAAAACTGGTAGTCGTTAACTAGAAAACTTTAAAAGACTTAGATAACATATTAAGGACCGCGAAAAAATCTACGCCTAGAAACACCGAATTCGACACTGTATGTATCTATTTTAAGAAGCCACTGGACCAATTTATACAAACATAGTATCATTAAGTTACAAACGTTTTTTGTTAAGCTTTCTAGCCGTCTATTGTTTAATTATTAAATTTAAAACATTAGAAATATGCTTGTTTGTGTAGTACACTTGCTGAGAGCAAAAAAGAGATATCTCGTATTTGGTTCGCAATGAGTTAGGAAAACTATTTAAACTTTGTTTGTCACTTATGAACGAAAATAAATGTTACTTCATGTAAATGTATATCGAGATTGCCGAAAACTGCTGTTAAATTTAGAGATCAATTTAAAAATAATTTTGAAACTTCGTGATAAAATTTCTAACATTATAAATTTTCCCGGTGATGTGTTTTTCCCGGTTTTCCCGGTTCGCTAGCAAACCCTGTAAATTTGATTTTCTTTTCGGCCATCTCGGGATACCCAAATGACCTTAAGTGCTGGTCGATGGTTGAAGAGCGATCCACCGATCACCATGTTGTTGTTGCCACAAAATTCTACAAACAGCTCTCCGTTTTCGCTCATCTGTCCTAGACCATGGCGCCCCATGATGCGCTCAAGGTCCTGAATGTCGGAGCCTATCTTTGCGTTGAAGTCGCCCAAATGGATTTAAATTACACCCTTCGGAATTTTCTAAACCACGCTGCGCAGTTGACTGTAAAACCGCTCTGACAGACGCGTGCGGCCAGCTTCTCAGTCTGCATGCGACCAAAGCATCCACCGGGGTTTAGTATCCGATCTCCGCTTAAGTTATTCGCATCCCAGCCGGCACCACGGGGATGTTGAGATAGGAGTTGTGTATAAGCGGTGATATGACCACTATGGGGCCTCATGTTGCACATTATCCACTACTTGCCAGCCAAATTGGATTCGGTACACAGTCGATCAATTTAGTCAGGATCTCATCCATCACGATGAGAAAAAAAAACAGCGGTGATAAAATACATCCTTGACTCACTCCAGAACTCCACAAAAATGCTTCGTACTGCTTCGATGAGATGGACAAGTTTCTACGGGGCTTTTCTACGTCGATGTTTTCATGGTTGCCACGCCAGTTACCACACCCTGTTAAGTCTCCGTTTTAAGAATTGTTACAGTATCCCAAATGTCAGCGAAAAGACGGTGCAACATTTGTGCTGGCAACGCAGGGTCCGTTTTCAGCATTTCAGCAGGGATGCAATCGATCGGTGACGGTAAATCATATTCATCGGTATCCATAAGTTCAATGCATGTGTTACGTTTCATTATAAAGCTAATAGTTTTTGTTTGGGTGACTTGCACTTATAGTATGTTAGGGTGTTTGCTTGCGAATTTCGATCCAGTACACCAATACGTAATGGTGCTGCGTGAGACTTAACATATGAGTTCAACGTTTCTCTATGTTGCAGCGCAGTCTTAATATCATGTTCATTACCCATGGTACTGGAGATGAATAAACCAATTGGTTTAAAATCTCCTAAAAATAAATGGGTACTAGTAAGTTCGTATGTTTATACGTAAAGGGTGATACGGCCAAAATTTGGTCAAGGGAAGAAGCGTGTAAATCGGTGAAATCGTTTATTTAAAAAATCGAATTAAATTTCTTTTTCAAGTTTTATTTTATATCAGGAAAAATATTCAGTTAGGCTTCCGCTTTTCCAATTCCGAATTGCCGTGCCTTACGCTTAACCCCTGCCATCATATTTTGTACAGCCACATTGTCCACCTTCTTCGCCGCAGAAAGCCAGTTTGCTTTGAGCTGCTGCTTGTCTTTAGCAGTTTTTTTGGTCTTCTTTAGGTTCCGCTTGACAATACCCCAGTATTTCTCAATTGGGCGGAGCTCTGGCGTGTTGGGAGAGTTCTTGTCCTAGGGAACCACCTGCACGTTGTTGGCGGCGTACCACTCAATGGCCTTTTTAACGTAATGGCAAGATGCCAAATCCGGCCAAAACAGTAGTGAACAACGGTTGCCGAAATAACAGAAAAGTCTATCTACATTGTCTAGTGCCCAATAGATCGCTGCTAACTCCGCAATGTATACCGAGCATGAAGATTGAAGACTGTTAAGTAGAAAGTAGGAAGCACTAGTAATCTGATTGAACACTCAAAACCCCGTTGATACTTCGATGAGAGACCCGTCGGTAAAGAACAAATTTGTCAACATCGACGTGGACTCAAAAGTGGACGATGCGAATCCGGAATTCCACGGTTTTCTTGCTGCACAGAAAAATCAAACTACTAGTCTGGGCTACAAACATGAGTTTGAGAATACAAAAAAGCCGGGTGGTCAGGGAGTTTCATTTTCAAATTCTCGGTTTTTTCCCGACTGAAATTTATTGATTTTCCAGGTTATAAAATACACAAATAGGGGAGAAAAGGGCATAATGGCCAACTTAAGGAAAATGCTTATTTAACCAAAAAGAACAGCTATAACATGTGAATTACATCATTGTTTCGTGTTCAGACACTCAAATAGTCTATTGCCTAATTGGATGAAACTTGAAAATGTAGATAAAAACGTTTAAAAATGCATTTTTCAATTTTTTTTTTGCCAAAAGCTGAAAACCAGTCACTGTAGGGGCATAATGAGAACCCCCTGGGGCAGTATAAGCACCATTAATCAAGGCAAGATGAGCGTTTTCTGCCGGGGAATCTAGCAGCAAATTTGACTTGATGAAGTCAACTGAATAATAGACCTACAGCTTGACTTGTTTCATCTGACGATTTGGCCTATTGTTAAAGTGTCGGAGAGGTAAACAGTAGACTCGAGCGTACATTTCAGATAAAGATGATCAAGATTGGTGGTGCTCACAAATTATAATATTTTCGTCACTTGAGAACCTAGCTGGTTATTATTTAATATTTCTGTAAAGATGAAAAAGATATTTTTTTTGGTGAAAAATTAATGCTATAGGTAGTACGAAACAAATCCTCATGAAAATTTGTTTAAGAAAATACGTACTTTTGTAGAAAAAAGGAGTGCTTATTATGCCTGGGTGCTCGTTATGCCCATATCTCTCCTAAATATGCTAATCAGCTTTTTTTACTATAAAAGAAGAAATTTTTATTAAAGTTCAACGTGAAAGTATGAAAAGCATTCCTGACCTCATTTAACCTGCGAAATCTCGTCGAAACTTGTTTATTCTTATGATTTGAATATGATTAAATATGGTTTTGATATAATGCCATGTAATAGATCAAAATTTCAAGTTGAAGCTTTGATTAAAAATATTTTTTTTTCTGATCTCATTGAATTAAACTCTGATTTCTGATGTCTGAATCGTGAAAATATAATAATGAACGACGAACTTCGGATTGAATTACTGATCTATAATCAAAAAACTTATTTTTCAATTTGGATACAGATTTCTAACTCGAATTTTAATGTCTGATTCTTATCTCAAGTTTGTTGTTAATTGTTACTGATTGATAATCTAATTTGTTTTTGGGTAATTAAGTAACTATCGCCACTGAATAAAATTTTCTGTTAGATAACTTTTAAATTATTTTCTCAAGAATGCAGGCTCTAACTTGAGTACTGAGTGCAGGACTCTATATTCGGTATTAATGTAAATTCTGAGTCAGAAGTTCCAGTCCACCCCCAAAAAAGTATAAACTTTAACCAATGTTCCGAAAATCAATCAAAATAAACACTCAGGATGCGTTTCCTGTTGGATACATTCTGATTGTATAATGGGATAGCGCCTCTCGCAACTGCTTCGCCCGACTGGTATGCAATCTCGATCAGCGCTCTACTCAGCAATGCCAACCGAGTCCCATCATTCAGAATCATCGGGTTTGCAAACATCGCATATCGGAGATGAGTGAGATACCAACTGATCCATTCTGAATGTCACTCACTCAGTATCCGCCTGGCTGGTTAGAAATTGAAAAGACGGCGGAAGTGACCATCTTTCCATCACAAACACAACTACAGTTTGATTTTATTCTTACTGTAGTAAAAAAAGCTGTAAAATCAAATAAATTTATTAATTGGCTATGTTTAAAATCAAACAACATTTGCTAATGATCGGTTACATGTATCACTCGCTCACTGCCTGAACCATTCACTCCTGATCCTAGCCCAACATGATTCGCCGTATGCATCGCTCAATGGTGAGATTCCAATTTGATGATAGTGCTGCACTGTTTTGACAGCAAACATCGTGCGAGGTGATTTGTATTTTAGCGATGAATAGAACGATCGATGATCGGATAAGTCCAGTAGCAATCAATAACAAAACCCGATCTCTGTACGTTCAGTTGCGAAGTGCAATCAGGAACATTCATAGAAAATGAGTGATTTTCGGAACACTGCTTTAAACTTGAAATCTTAATCCAAATTCTAATATGAATATATCTCAGGCTGAAATTTAATTTTCAAATTCTGTTTTTTAGTATCTTGTTCCACCATTTCCATCAATTTAAATTTTTTGATTTCGAATTTTCTCCCGCATGGTTAACGATTTTTCGATTCTCAAAGCTTCAATATCGAGCACGACTGCAAAAAAAATATTTTGAAAACCAAAAAAGATATTTTTATCGAGGATTTGCGCTTGTCAGTAATTTAATTTTTAGTTTTGACAAATTTCATTGCTTATAATAGTTG
Source organism: Uranotaenia lowii (assembly GCF_029784155.1). Classification (NCBI taxonomy): domain Eukaryota; kingdom Metazoa; phylum Arthropoda; class Insecta; order Diptera; family Culicidae; genus Uranotaenia; species Uranotaenia lowii. Next base: position 144,399,475 of record NC_073692.1, read on the forward strand.
CCACGAAAGTTGAATTTTCTTGCAATTTCAATTTTTATAAAATATTTCATTAATAAAATGAAAATTTTGAATATGATTATGTTAAAAACGTGTACTGAATAAACCTTTCACAAACCCAATAGAAGGAGCTGGAAAAGGCAGTTAAACGAGCTTGTAGACGAGACAAGAGAGCCTGGACAAACTCCCTAGCCGAAGAGGGAGAAAGAGCCGCCGCCATTGGAGATATCCGATTATTATATGATATTTCTCGCCGCCTTAGTGGTGCAAGGACTAATGCAAGAATGCCGCTGAAAACAGAGCAGGTCAGCTGCTGACAGATCGAACAGATCAGCTCAAGCGTTGGACTGAGCATTTTGATCAACTTTTTCGAGTTACAAATAGCGATGGCCAACAGAACCCGCAGCTCGAGGCGCCCACAGTAAGTCGCATTAATGGCGCCAACTCGGAAGCGCCCTCGCTGGCTGAAATAGAAGCGGCAATCAAGGACATGAAATCCAACAAAGCGCCTGGAATCGATTGCATTCCTGCTGAAATGCTCAAAGCCGACCCTGCCTTGTCAACACAAATGTTGCACCGTCTTTTCGCTGACATTTGGGATACTGCAACATTCCCGGCCGACTGGATGCAGGGTATCCTCGTAAAGGTCCCAAAGAAAGGAGACCTAACAGAGTGCGGTAACTGGCGTGGCATAACTTTGATCTGTACAACCCTCAAAGTACTCTGCAAAGTGATCCTGAACAGGATCCAGGAGAAAATCGACGCTACACTCCGAAGGCAACAAGCTGGATTCCGATCCGGACGATCATGTGTGGACCACATCACAACGCTACGAATAATACTGGAACAAATCAACGAATTCCAGGACTCTCTTCTGCTGGTGTTCGTTGATTTCGAAAAAGCATTTGACCGACTGAACCACGAAAACATCTGGGCTGCTCTTAGACGACGAGGGGTCCCAGAGAAACTAGTCCATCTCATCGAAGCACAGTACGAGGCATTTTCGTGCAAGGTCTTGCACGACGGTGTCTTGTCCGAACCAATCCCGGTAACTGCTGGAGTGAGACAAGGATGTATTTTGTCACCGCTGCTTTTTCTCATCGTAATGGATGAGATCTTGACTGGATCGATTGACTGTAGACCAAACCGAGGATTGCCGTGGAATCCTTCAACCATGGAGCAACTGAACGACCTTGACCTGGCAGACGATATTGTTTTGCTCGCCCAAACACAACAAGACATGCAGAGCAAACTCGACGACCTCACCGAAAGCTCCAAGGCAGCAGGTCTCAAAATCAATGTCGGAAAGACCAAGTCGATGGAAATCAATACAGAAAATCGTTCCAATTTCGTGGTAGCTGGACAACAGGTTGAGACAGTGGAGTGCTTCCAGTATCTTGGTAGCCAGATTACGCCTGATGGTGGTTCCAAGAAGGACATCGAAACCCGGATCAGAAAAGCCCGATTTGCGTTTGCGAGTCTCCGAAACATCTGGCGGTCACGCCAGATCTCTCTACGAACTAAGATCCGAATATTCAACTCAAACGTCAAATCCGTATTGCTCAAAGATAGTAGATATAAAGATACCCAGCTCTTGGAATTTTTCATATAAATCCTAACAGACATTCTTTCTACAAACATCAGCACCACCTGCTGACGGAAAAGGTCAACATTTCTCACAAATTGTGTTTGAAGATCCGAGCGTGCAGATCATGATGCACTCTGATATGTTTTCAATCAATTTAAAATTATTCAAAATGCACTCTGAAGTAATTTGATTAAATTTTGCAGAAACAAATGCTACTGACTCAGTAAAATTGAGATAACCGCATTCAGATTCATCGATTGAATTGAAAAACTTAAACTTAAACAGTTAAAATAAGAATGAAAACATTAACGTTCACAATGTTTTTATTTTGATTATTGAAATCAACAATGAATGAAAAAGTGAATAAAGAAAATAATAATTGAGGAATATTTAACTATGTATAATTTAAGAACATAGTGAAATGTTGAATTTCAAGCCAGCCTCAGTGATTTTAATTTTTGATTCCCTCAATGTGATAACATCCCTACGGTTAAATCAGAGGAATCGAAATTAAAACATCTTAGGAGGTTTTAAACTCTGAAACCAGTTCAAAATTCATCTTTCAACTATTTTTAGTTACTAGCTAGAGAAGATTTTTCATTTTCACCTGAGATGTACCGCTACCTTCATTTACTCTGTTAATTTTGTAGACAGAACTAAATTTAGCTAAATGGCCTGCAAGGAAATCCAATACTCAAAGTGCTGTATGATAGAAACAGCTGGATCAACTTATAAAACTGTGGATTTTTACTTTACCTTAAGTGTCGTGTTAAATTTTGAAGAATATTATTTTATTATTAGTTTTGCAAATTTTGAGTCTTCTTCAAATTTAAACAATCAGGCTGATATATATTTTTTTTTTGAAAAATTTGGATATTGTGCAATCTTTTGCTGTCACAAAAAGCGGTTAGCGTGTAGAAAAATAAAGAAAACTGATTTAAATAGGTACTGATTTAAAATATGTCAGAAATGTACCAATCCACTGATCTAAAGTTTGCAGTCCCTTTTTGTGCGCTGCGCATAAAATAATCCACACCCTCATTTCTGACACTAAAGATTTTTGAGTGCAAAAATTAGTTATTGTTAATGGGACTTTTGATTGCTGTGCTTTAAAACTCTCAATTGAGTACATGTGTCCCACAGTGTGATAAAAAATGCTTTACATAGCTTTACATGAGTTTTTTCTGCTAACAGTGTTCACTGTGTTTTAGTTGCATTTCTGCCGTCATATTTGACGGTGGCGCTTATTTTTTTTGTCTCCCGGTTTTCATAAGAGTTGGGAATCTTTATATAAACTATTTTTGGTATTGCTGTACGGGTGTGAAACTTGGTGCACATATGCGGTGACGACGCGAAAACTGCAAGTTTTTGTGAATCGCTGCGGAACATCATCCGCGCTTGGTGGCCTGGCAACTGGATCTCAAACGTTGAACTTCATCGCCGGTGTCATCAAAAGGCGCTAGAAATCGAGATTCGGGAACGTAAGTGGAGATGGATTGGGCACACGCTGCGAAGAGATGATAACGAGATTTGCAGAGAGGCGCTTGACTGGAATCCAGATGGGCATCGAAGAAGAGGCAGGTCCAAAAGCTCGTGGCGGCGAAGTCTAGCCGCTGAAATCCGCACAGTTGACGAGAACCTCGGCTGGCAGCAAGTGAAGACGCTGGCTCCGGATCGCCAGCAGTGGAGATCTTTTATCTCAGCCCTATGCGCCGGTCAATCGGCGCTGGACCCTTAGGTAGGTAGGTAGGTAAACCCAATAGACGAAAATGGAAAAGTTCACGTTGAAAAAGGTTCTGGTGTTCAAGTTATTCAAATATACCTTGGTTATGAGGCTTTTGTTAAACTTTGGAATTCATGAAAATTAGGTCACAGGTGAGTGAATGAAGTTCTACGTTGTATTAACGATTGTATCACAGCTCGCGGTAAACCATTTCGCGGTATTCGTTTTGGCGGTATGACATTCCGCGTATGAACCTGTTTGGCGGTTTACCATTTGGCGGTTTGTAACACTTGGCGGTTTCTCATTTGACATATGGCCCTTTTGGCGGTTTGCCTTTCAGCGTTTTGTAACATTACGTGGTCTCCCAATTTGCGAATAAGACTATTTGGCGGTATGGATAGTTGGCAACTAAGTCACTTCGCGGTCTGTTTCAAATGTTCAAAAGTCCGGTCAAGATACATGGATCATAATTACGAGGATCGTCCCTAGCTTTGGGTAAACCTAGAAACACGGGGCCTTCCTAGGGTTTCTGTTGCTACGGCCCTGAGAGGGTGAAATTAGGGGGAACATCAAACCCATTTTGTGACAGATTAGTTTGACAGTTTAATAGTTAGACAGGTAAGAAGAGAAAGGAGAAAAGAAAAAGTAGGAAAGTCGGAAAGAATTGAAAAACGTGTTTGATAGATTGGTTGGTGAAAATTATAGTTCTGCTTGAGATTGTATTCTCTCGTGCCGAAGTGCAGCATTTTCTTAGCTGAGTTTGATGCTATTCTAGCAGGATTCCAATCGGTAGGTTGATTAAACGTAAGTTATGATAATATTCTCCAAATATCAAATACGATTTGCTAATTGAAGAAATGTGTTCCGATTAGGTCGAATTCACTGCCGTGAATTGTCGTTCCCGGATAGATATTGTATTTGCGAAATATCTTGCTTTATATTCTCCATCAGATCGTAAGTAACCTTCTTTGTTGTAAGGGCACCAGAAAGTAACTTTATCGTAACTCAACAGGAATCCGAATCCGGAACTGATTGTAGGATCTTCGGCAAACTCATTTTGATCGAAGAAGAAGACTTATTTGTAAGTAATCTGGTCTCATATTTATAACAAAATTGTAAATTAACAAAAGAATAAATTTTCTAGTTGAGTCACGTCAAATACGGACTACAAAAAGTCTACAGTTTCAGTAAACCTAAAAAAGACGAGGCCGACTCAGAAATGTAGTTCAAAACTAAGAGGCCGCCTCCTCACGCTGCGCGTTCAAACTAGGGTGAAGTATGGTCGTTACGCTTCGCGTTGCGGACCGGGAAAATGTCCCTAGCTTTGGGTAAACCTAGAAACACGGGGCCTTCCTAGGTTTTCAGTAGACCTAGAAAAAACGGGGCCGACTCAGAAACGTAGATCAAAACCAAGAGGCCGCCTTCTCAGTACATTTCTAAGCAAATATCTTACCGCGAAATGTTGCATATCGCCAAAAAGACAAACCGCGGAAAGACTCATACCGCAAAATATAACACCGCCAAACAATACCATTTGCCAAATGGTAAACCGCCAAATCGACCAAACCGCCAATTGTCATGCCGCGTTTTAGGTCCTTTTGCCAAATGGTAAACCGCCAAAATAGCATACCGCCAAACACTATACCGCTGATGTGAAAACCGCGGAAAGAGGTACAACCGTATTAACGTTAAATCTTTATTTAAAATGGCGAATATTCTTTTTATTTTATTTTGTCAGACCCTTAAAAATTGTGCCCTGTACGTTTTAAATATGTTTGTCACATTTGTGCTAATTTTTTTAAGTCGTTTCATTCGTGAATTGCATGAAATACAAACTCTGTTGTTATAACTTTTTCTCATGGCTCTCAGTTCGGTCTGGTCAAAGTGCTTATGCAATATCGTAAGTTTTTCCAATTGCCTGAAAATACACACTTGACCAAAAGTTTGAGATCACCATTTTGAAAAAATCTTCATCAACATATTATCATCCATCTTAAAACGGTGCAAACATATTGTATGTTTTTGAACTGGTTCGAAAGATCATAAGTCATAACTTTTTCGTATGTTTGTCAATGCTGTTTAAGAATAATTTAAACCTAACAATAAATGCTTATAAGGTCTGTTAATTGAATAACTCGTTTCGATTTCGATTAGATTGAAGCTGGTCCAAGCTGTCTTCATTCCTATGTTCCTGTATTGCGATGTAGTTTACTTTCCGGGTTTATCACCTGCCAGAAAAGACCAGCTGCTAAGGTGCTTCAAGTCAGCCTCAAGATTTGTGTAAGGCCTGAGACGGAGAGGCTCACCAGAAATCATATCCTAGGTCGTGATCTTCTGGACATCAACTATCATAGACGCATATGTTGTTTAAGGCGACAAGGATACACAAATGCCTGCCAACTCCAACATATCCTATCAACCATTTACAACTAGAAAGAAAATTATGATCGATCCAAAAGCTCCATTATACCTCGACATACTACGACATCAAGGAAATGTGTAGGTACTAATCTATGGCGCTTTATGCTGGAACACCTTATCTTTATCGATAGGACAGTCTAAATTCACTAACTGCTTTCAAAACGGCCTTGAACCGAGTTAAGTTTACTAGTTTGTTTTTTAATAATATTAACATTCAAAATAAGTTTTTTCCTTAACTTGAATATAAAGTTAATTGTAGCTAATAGGCTGCGCAGATGTTAATAAACATTAAATTAAAAATTACAAAGATCACAAATAAGAAATGTGCTTACCTTTCGCAGGGCCGTTATAAAGACACCCTTCCATTTGGCCGCGTTCTCTGTTTTCTCAAAGTCGTAATCGGTCGCATCTGTGATCGACGATCCGTGCTGACCGCCGCCACTGCCAACAAACATAACTTGCGCTCTCTTTGTTGGTTTTGTATGATTATGATTATTATTATCACTTGTCGATTCAGTGGGGGGTGGGTGGTTAAAGGTGAATGGTGAAGTATCGTGGAGGAAGAGGCGATGCGAAGGTGTGGGATAATCAATAAACGGAGATCGGGATTAGTCCGTATCTCGTCCTCCCGATGTACCAGCTTCTCAGTTCAGTGGTTCCACTGAATGTACGAATTCCCACAGCAATGATGGCCAACGATAAGGGCGGTACTGAAGGGTTTGTGCTGCTGCAGGAACAATGAAGCGATATTCCTCCAATTTTCCATAACTACTTCTTCACAACACACCGCAAACACAGGGGTGGCCACTTAATACCTACGATGGGATACAGATTTCTTGGCTTTTCTTCTTGCAGTGCTGCTTCCACACTAGGTAACCATCAAATCACTTCAACCTGGCCACTATTTGCGTCATAGCTCGCACAACTTCTCCCGGTATTCAACACAATACTACAGATTCACTAAACAATAATCAATGGAGGATCCCCTGCTAGCCTTTTATTTTGTTGGGCTACATCTGATAAAACGCCAATAATTTTTCACTTCTTCTTCTGCGCACTCTATTCTACTATTATGCCTCCCGGATACTATTTCGGGAGTTCGCTTCCCGTGTAATCGAATTCCGCCGGACAATCGGGATGACGGATTCTATCCCGTCCAGACAAAAAATATCCCAACGAAGAAAAAAAAAAATAAAACGAATCAATCTTTGTTCCCGTCCCTTTAGATTCTTTCCAATACACAATATGATGGAGAAGGGTGGCCCCGCAGCAATGTATCAGGGAAAATTTTTCACCTCACTCGAGCACTTCCAGCAAACACAATCCAACCATCACAGGGAATCCCGTTTCCGACTGTTGCGGTCCGGGAACCGGGCTTACCGAAACTTTAACCGAACAGTCCTTTGCAGCTTATCGATGGCTTTTCTGCAGCTGGCTTCCGAAATTAATCTCACTTTTTCTCGCGTACAATCAGAAAATTATTATTCATTGTCGACGGCCGCGACCCGAACAGCTAAGTTCTCTTCCATCTTTTAATTTTTTCTCATTTTTTTCTTCCCAAAATCCAGCAGCAGAATGATAAGGCCGACTCGTTCTAGCCATCATCACAAATAGTAGTGCCGATTCGCTTGCTCTGCCGTCTTCGTATACGGGAAAAAATAATGTTTAGGAATGTCAGTGCAAACATTTTCGGATGGATGTGTTGACATTTCAGCATAAACGCATCCCGTATCCAAACTTGGCGTTTTATGCTACAGCACATTTGGTTTGTGTCTAGGCTTTTCACACCTGAGTTATTCATCTTCTATTATTTTAATGATTTGTAGCGTGTATTTTATTAGTTGCTTTTTAGTAACCACGACGTTTATAAAATGTGTGTGATGAAAATTAGTTGCTTATTAATAATGGCCCGTATAGAAGAAAAAAATCAAAATATAGATTCCGATGAACCCGAAGAATTAGTCTTTAATCCACTTTTCAAAAGAATCAAATGACGAACGTCGGAGCAATAAATAATTTTGATAGTGAGGTTAAGCGCAATCCGCGATGCCAGGTAAATGTTTGACGTTTTGTAGTTAGGACAAATGTATGGCCGTTTTCAAAAGCTCTCCGAAAGCTAACCCAACTAATCGAAACTTTTCTATGGAGGACATGATATCGCTATAGCTATAGTGTTTGCTTAATAACTCCCATGGCCTACCTGTTATTTTTCATGTACTATGCAGTGTACGAGCTTTTTCTACGTGTACATGATTGATTTCACTGATATAATCAAAGTTGGCTTATCAAAATGCTATTTCTCAGCCTTGCTCTTCAAATTATTTATTTTTTATTTTCATGGTTTTCCATCTCTCAGCAACCTGATGAACAATATTCGGCTTGTGATAAAGCTCAGTTGGCAAGTCAGTTGCTTCCTGAGCCGATCTCCGCGAGCTCGAGCCCATAAGGGTTAACATCGAACTGTATCGGATAAGTTTTTCAATAACTGTCCGCTGACTGCACGTTGATGTAAAAGTCGCGAATGCCATAAAGATGGTGAAACGACTATAATCGAAACAAAAAAATGATCAATATTCCTCCTATTCACTTGGTCCATTTCTCGTGGGTATTCCACATACATCAGATCACGCTCCGCTTGGTCTCGTTCCTGGCAGCGAACACCTGTTTTACAGGGTCTGCAAGACAGTTGTCCAGGAAGCTCCAGGACAAGGCGTGTAAAGATTCAGGTGTGTTCTTATACCAATGCACGGAATCGTCCATCTTGTGACAGGCAATCGTAATCGTAGGCATGGTAGACGAACAATTCGCTGTCAAAAAACGCTCCGTCTCCACCCCCCACCAATGAGAAACTTTTGGTACCCCTTGCCTACTTTTCCTCAATATGCACCCACCCTACTGTACCCACCCTGGTCCAGGATACCCTGCAGGGGTGCCAGGTGGTTTCGTCAAAAATCAGGACATCGCGAAGCTAAAAATCAGGATTTTTCAGGACACCTCTGGATTCTTGAAAATATTAAGGATTTCTACTTAAATTGCATAAATAAAGGCGCAAAACAGGTGCTGTAAACGTCTTGATTTATGCAACAACAGTAAGTAGCTTCTTAGCTTGCCTGTAGTTCATACACGGAGAAAAAAGTATAGTATTTTTAACAATAACCCACTTTTATTCAATCACGCAGAAAAAGAATGGGGAATGGTTTCAATAAAACGTTTTGTTATTTTATTTTGTATTTTGAAAGCAGATTTATGGATAGCTTTCACAAAAATTTGGAATATAGATAATCGAAAAATTTTGTTATTTTTACACGCTCATTTTTTATGGCATCAAATTAAACTATGGTTTATTTTAAAACCAAAATTGGGTTTATTGGCTAAAAGTGTAACTAAAAACGATAAGTTGAAAAAAGAAAAAAAAATGATGAAAATTTCATCAAAGCTTTCATATAATCGGAACCACAAACACGGGGAAAACCGTCCAGGTCGTAGAAACCTTCGTCCTTTTTCCGCGCATCTGGTAAGGCGAAGAGCAAACCGTCCACGGCCTTCCCGATGACAGCCGTTAGGATGCTCGCCTGCTCAAGAAAGCTCGCGGTTCGGTCGCGGTCGTGCCCGCCCGTCGGCACCAAGTACTGTCTGGCTCAGATCCAGGCCGTCCGATCGAGAAAAATTTTATAATTTTGTAAGATTTTGAAAAATTTCAATTAAAATTCAATAAATTTTTTTAAACATGCTAGAAATCTTTAAAAAATACTTCGAAATGCAAGTACACATATAAACAGTCATATATTTGTTTCATTTCAAATCCAAAAAATTAATTAATTTCAAATATTACAAACTTGTTATTTTTTAACCAGATTTGTGTTGTAATCTTTACGCTAAATTTTATTATTTTGAAATAAATCATGGATCACTTTTAAAAGGGATGTATTTTTATTTCAATTAAACGATAAGTTTAAAGCAAATCGATATTTTTTGTCAGTGCTACCAGAAATATATTTGTGCTTTTTCCCAACCAAAAATTTTATTATTTTTGGTCGAAACTTTATTATTTTAACAATATATTTTTCTGCGTGATCATATTTCTGATTAATTCTCGGCTAACTATAAATATCAAACTTTCAATTATATATACAATTGATTTTCGGATTGTTTTTTTTTGTGTCCAACAATGCATATAATAGATTCAATTATACCGATATGATTGATTTTGCGCACTCAACTATAAATATCATAGATTCTACTACATATGTATGATTGAATTTCTTCATTCTACCATTAATATGATAGATTCAACTTTGATTGTATGATTGATTCAATTATATATATAGTAAATTTAATTATACAAAAACAGTTGATTCAATTATATTTGTAGTCGATTCAATTGTTGTGTATTATAGAATTAAAAGTTTATTTTATTTGATTTATTTCATGTATACAAATAAAAAAAGTTAGATTCCGGAAGTTTTATAGGTTTTTACTAGGCTCAGAACCTTTAATTTTGGTTCCGAAATAAAAGCTAGCAAAAGAGTAGGAACATTGTATTTCTTAAAATTAATTTATCATTTTAATGTGTAAACAAACTTAAACCTCCATCACCTCCATAAAATAACCATCATAACCATGATTATTCGAGAACCGTGGCTGGTGATTCTGGAAATGATGATTGGTGATGGTAGTTAAAATCACCTAAGCGCGAGCTGCACCAAAACCTTCTTCTTCAGTTGGATTATTTTGGATCCACTAGCTGGCAATCGACGAAGATGCCGAAATAGGATAGATTTCAGCACCGGCATTCCCGGAGCGCCGATCACTGCTAGGGTTGCTGGAAAGCATACGAGCGAATGGAACGCGTCCATTAAAGGAGCTACGGAAACCGGATCCCCCGTTGCCACTGTATGGCATGTTGCCTTCGGTAAAACTACCGGAAACTTGCCTTCCAATAATGATGGCCGCAGCCGGTAGTGAAGCTTGATGAACGGTTGCAGTCACGGTCGATTCTACGGGGCCAACAGATGGGCAAATCGAAGTCAGCTGAGCGGGCTGGAAATTCTCGAGTACAGTAACTGTGACTGCTGGAATGTAGCTGTTGGCTGTGCTGTTCGTATCCTTTTCGAGTGCTAGCGGTGGCTTTGGGTTCGGCGAGTAGTCTGTGGTTGTTCCGATGATGGCCGGAGCTGACGATTCAGAAGTCGATGAAGAGGAATTTTGTTCCGGAGAAATCATTCTTGAACCTCTAACTGCTCCAGTATTTCTTCCGTCTGCTTCCCGCATGCTACCTGAAATTACGACAATTCGGATGATTTTGGACAAAAACATTTTAACGTTTAATATTAATTACCACCCGAATCCGAATCTGCAAGACTCATTTCTGGTACGGCAAAAAAAAAAATTGTCACCTCCCGCCGCGAATGTAAATAACTGAAATGGCGGCAAGAGAAAAATCTAAACATTGATGCCAGTTAAACCAAATATATTTATTGTATATTCTAGATTCTAGAATCTATCATAACAATCAAGTTTCATTTACTATATTTATGATTCAATACCTAGAATCAATCATACATTTGTAGTTCAATCTATCATATTTACAATTGAATCAATTATACCACTACAGTTGAATCTATCATATTTACAGTTGAATCAATTATACCACTACAGTTGAACCTATTATATTTATAGTTGAATGCCTCTAGTCAATCATACAATTGTAGTTGAATTTATCATATCTACAGTTGAATCAATCCCAACAAACATTTTTGCTGATTAAAAACGCCAATTCTCTGATCGTATGCTGTTTTGAGGTGCTGATTGCTGTTTCAGCTTTCTTGCTGAAGAAAGAAATATTTCAGCGCTGTTTCAGCGTATAAGGAAGTTTTATTTCAGCCAATAGAAAGTAGGGGAAAATTGGCTGAAGAATAACTCGTTCAGCTTTTGTCCAACCATTTTTGACACCTTCAAATTTGACAGCCGTCAGCTGTACAAGGGTAGCTTCGAAAGCGTTTTTCAGCAATATCAAACTTTTTGTTATTCATGACGAATCAAAATAATTATCTTGTGAATCGTCTAATGATTGAATTGACCTTGGTTGAGAAATATTTTGGTCGCTTAAGAGCGACACTTTTCTGTTCCTTCGCAGAATGCATGGTTGGTTCTGCCTTCTGCGGCATGAGACCAACAAGTCGTAGGTTCAAAGTTCGAGACAAGTTCAAATGAAGAAAAAATAACACGGGAGGGGAAAATCAGCTGGCAAACATTGGACATACAATCGGTCAACATTCTTTTTTTTTTGTTGCTCCGTCAATTGACGTTTCATGCGGTTTCATGTCATCTTCGCTGATTAATTTCTCCAGATCTCGATGTTTAAGGGCTGAACAGCAGCTTCTCTCTGAATTTGGGTTGCCTTCTTTCAGCAAGATAGCTGATTTAAAATTAGAACTAAACAATGTTTCAGCGGTTGTTCAGCAAAAAATGTTTGTTGGGATTATACCATTACAATTGAATCAATTATACCATTACAATTGAATCTATTATATTCATAGTTGATTGCATAAGGTCAATCAGCAGTTTGTAGTTGAATCTATTGTATTTATAGTTTAATGCATAAAATTAATCATACAGTTGAATGCATTATATTGATAGTTGATTGCGTAAGGACAATTAGAAGTTTGTAGTTGAATCTATTATAAAAGTAGTTGAATGCGAAAAAATCAACTGCATTTCGATTATTGGTATTTATTTTTTTTTTATTTTTTTTTATTTAACAACTAGTTTATTAAAGGCCTTTTACTTTTACAAGTTTCAATGTGCCGAGTGTATTCGTTTCACTAGGTTAGTAGGGAAGGGGGCCGTAATAGTCGCGGCGACTCAACTGTTAGAACTTTTTAAATAAGGGGAAGGAGGGGGTTTATATGGGGGTATTCTTCGAGAACAGTTTTCCATTAGGGTTCAGTGGTGGCCTCCTGCAGCTGTAGTTTCGATGGCTACGGTTTGATGTTGGTTTCCTTCTGGCCAGCCTTCTTTACGTCATTGTCGAACCCGTTGGATGAGAGGTGGAACTAAGAATTAAACAAACAAAACAGACATTAAATGAAGAACACATAAGGGGAGAGTTTACATGGTAAGCGGACTAAACGACCAAGTCAGACAGCTTGAGATATTTATAAATTGGGAACAAATATCCAAAATCTAAGTTTGCCAGAATGTCTCGAATTGGAACACCAGGTAATCTACCTCGGGCCCTAAGGGTATCCAGTAGCCAAGCCCTCGTTTGACCATACCTTTCACACGTCCATACAACATGATCGATGTCGTGGTAGCCATCCCCACAAACGCAAACATTGGTTGCAGCGAGATTAATACGAAACAAGTGCGCGTCAAGCCGGCAGTGATTTGACATGAGCCGAGAAATCACGCGAATGAAGTCGCGACTCAAGTTAAAATGCTTGAACCATGCCTTCGTCGGAATCTTAGGGATAATCGTATGGAGCCAACGTCCCTTTGTGCCATTATACCAGCTAGACTGCCAAGCGTTAATCGCTAAAGTGCGAGGTATTGAAAAGTATTCGTTGTAAGTTATTATCCTCTCAAAGATTTCACCTTGTAACGCGCCCACCTTAGCCAATGAGTCCGCCTTCTCATTGCCTTGTATAAGACAATGAGACGGGATCCAAGCTAAGGTAATCCTATACGAATTTTCGATCAAAGCGCCCAATACCCCTGAAATTTCCAGCAAGAAATGGGAAGAGCGCTTCATCAGTTTCATCGATCGAATTGCCTCAACGGAGCTGAGACTATCCGAATAGATGAAATAGTGGTCTACGGGCAGTGTGCGGATGTGTTCCAAGGTACAGTAAATAGCGGCTAGCTCAGCAGTGTAAACGGAGCATGGCTCTCGGAGCTTGAACGAAGCTTCAAAGCCCTCATTATACACTGCGAAGCCAGTCGCGTTTTCGATTCTAGAACCATCAGTAAAGAACATTTTTATAGGATCAATTTCACGTACTTTTGAAGCAAAGATTGAAGGAATAATGTTGGGTCGGACGTGATCTGGTATTCCACGGATGTCAGCGGTCATGGACAGATCGAATTTTATCAAGGAACTGCTACTCGGGTAAAAGTGACTCGTGTCCGAATTTAATAAAGAAGGATTTATTTCTAATTGACTAAAAGTTTTATAATTATCTACATATTTTACTTGCGGATTAATATTCATAAGCCTTTCCAAATTTTCTATCACCAAAGGATTCATTAAGTTTCACTTCGAATTAGGAAACGTAGCGATAAATCGAAGAACCGATTTTTCAACGGCATTATTCCCGCCAGTACTTCGAGACACATCGTATGTGTCGACTGCATACAACCCATGGCAATACGCAAACAACGATACTGTATTCGTTCTAGTTTGATCAAGTGAGTTTTCGCGGCGGACTCAAAGCAAAAGCTTCCGTATTCTATGACCGACAGTATCGTTGTTTGATATAACCTGATGAGGTCCTGTGGATGAGCACCCCACCAGGTTCCAGTAATCGTTCGAAGAAAATTGATTCTCTTTTGGCATTTTTGTGTCAAGTACCTAATATGTTTTCCCCAAAGGCATTTAGAGTCGAACCAGACACCCAAATATTTAAAACTAAGAGATTGAGTTAGAGTTCTACCCATCATAAGGAGCTCTATTTGAGGAGGGGAATGTTTCCTTGAAAAAACTACTAACTCTGTTTTACTAGGCGAAAACTCGATGCCTAGATTCCTGGCCCAATGTGATAAATTATTTAGAGTTTCTTGTAACGGAGGTTTAATTTGAGTGCCTTTTTTACCTGTGATATGAACAACACAGTCATCCGCAAGCTGTCGTAGCGTGCAATTTTGTGCCATACAACTATCGATTTCTCGGACATAAAAGTTATATAGCAGGGGGCTTAAACATGAGCCTTGGGGTAGACCCATGTAACTAATTCGTTCAATATTGGTTTCTCCATGGCTAAAATGCATGATTTTTTCAGACAACAGGTTATATAGAAAATTGTTCAAAATTGGTGAAAGTCCGCAAGAGTTAAGATTACTAGATAGCACTTCTATGGACACCGAATCGAATGCCCCTTTGATGTCCAGAAATACTGCCCCCATCTGCTCTTTTTGGGCAAACGCCAATTGAATGTCTGATGAAAGTAATGCTAGACAGTCGTTCGTACCCTTGCCTCTACGGAATCCAAATTGTGTACTTGACAACAGATTGTTTGATTCAACCCATTTATCCAGCCGAAAGAGGATCATTTTTTCGAGCAATTTCCGGAGACACGAGAGCATTGCAATCGGCCTATACGAATTGTAATCAGAAGCTGGTTTTCCCGGTTTTTGGATGGCGATGACTTTCACTTGTCTCCAGTCATGCGGAACAATGTTCAGTTCCAAACACTTATTGAATAAATTCAATAACCGTTTTTTAGCGGAGTCTGGCAGATTCTTCAACAAGTTGAATTTGATTCTGTCCAGTCCGGGAGCTGAATTGTTGCAGGACCAGAGCGCAAGTGAAAGTTCGACCATCGAGAATTTATCCTCGGTGTCGGAGCTATTCTCTGTATCCCGATATATTTTCAGAGCTGGCGCTGCGTCCGGGCAGACCTTTTTCGCGAACTTTAATAGCCATCGACTCGAACTTTCCTCACTTTCGTTCGAGGGAGTGTGATTACGCATGTTTCGTGCTGTTTGCCAAAGTGTGCGCAGAGACGTTTCTCGAGATAACCCATCCACAAATCGCCGCCAGTATCCACGTTTCTTGGCCTTGATCAGGTTCTTGAACTTGCGTTCCAAAGCTAAGTAACGCTGGAACTTCTCTGGCAATCCGGTTCTGCGAAACTCGACAAACGCCGTGCGCTTTTCATTTCCCGCGCGAGAACACTCACCGTCCCACCACGGAGTAGGAGGTCTTTTCAGGATCGTTGAGTTTTCGTTACGTCTGACCTGTGCCCCGATTGCACATTCCACAATCGTCTCGGAGATGAAACCATACTCTGCCTCCGGAGGTAGTTCGTTCGTTGAGTTGATGGCGTCGCTAACACCCGATGCATACTTTCTCCAATCTATATTCTTTGTGAGGTCATAAGGAATATTGATTTCTCCGGGTGGACTACGACCACTGATGATAGAAATATGGATAGGCAAATGATCGCTTCCCTGAGGGTCCTGGATTACCTTCCACGTACAATCCAAGCTCAGAGAGGAAGAAGCTAAAGAAAGGTCTAAAATACTATGCTGTGATTGGGATCCATTAATTCGAGTCACTTCCCCATTGTTTAAGACAGTCATGTTGAAGTCGTCACACAGCTCATAAATAATGTTAGCACGATCATCATCACGTGAGCTACCCCAGCCCACGCCATGGGAGTTAAAATCTCCCAGAACTAACCGGGGTTCTGGGAGAAGAGAAATGATATTCGCCAATTGGTTCCGGCTCACGCTTGAAGATGGCAAAATATAAACCGAGGCTAGACAAAGGTCTTGACCTTTTATTCTAGCTTGGCAACTAACGACTTCAATACCTGGAGATGGTTGTAGTGGAATACGATAGAAAGAGTGGCATTTCTTGATCCCCAAAAGAACACCACCCCCTCTTTGACCATCACGGTCCAGGCGAATAATGTTGTGGCTATGGAAGTTGAAATCTACGTTAGGAGAAAGCCAAGTTTCGCATAAGGCGAACACATCACAATTCAAATTGTGTACCAATATTTTGAGTGCGTCTAATTTTGGTAAAATACTCCTGCAGTTCCATTGCAATACAGAAACAATTTCTCTTCCCTCATTGGATGAGTTAGCCATCAAAAGAAATTGTCTCTGCGATGAGGGTCATGGTGAGAGCTTTCTTTTTCAAGACTTCTCTCAAAAGCGGTACAAACATATTGATCATAGTCCTCCATCCTGCTGGTACACTGAAAAAGTCCAGGATGAACGCAACAATTTCCGAGAATTTCATCTTACCATCAGCCGAAAAGCTGGGAAAACCTTTCGACGATGGATCAGATGCAGTTTCTCTGGAAATTGTTGCATTCCTGTTAGTTACTGCTGGGCCTGAATTCTGAAGGAAAGCCTGGGGTTTTGACTTCCCAGAAAGTGGAGGGAAGTCCTTCGGGGACGGATTAAAACCCGGAGGACTCTGAATAGGAGGGGCAGAATTACTATTTCCACTTTGAGGATTTCTTTTATTTTTAATTTTGCTGGCAGCTAATTTGGTTGGTGTTTTAGTGATGCGTTTCCTTTTTGGAGCCTGTGAAACATTATTTTTTAAAAATGGCCCAGTTGAAGTCCCTTCACATGGATCCTCCCCTTCGGACTCACAGTCACTTAGAAGGTCAAACTGGTTCTCTGAGACGATTGGCAAAGACTTCAGAACCATGTCTCTATAGGACATTTTTACTCGATTTTTCAAGGAAGTCTTGATTTTTTCCCGGCGCGATATGTACTTAGGGCACGCCGAGAGAGCATGAGATGCTTCACCAGTGCAATACAAACACCTGTTTGCCGCTGGTGTTGTACACGAAGCTTCCTCATGCTTCTCCCCGCACTTAGAGCAGCGTGCCTGATTGCAGCAGTAGGCGGCCGTATGATCCAACTGCTTGCACTTCTGGCAGAACATGACCGAAGGCACATAAAGTCTCACAGGTAGACGAACCTTCCCGATCGCAACGTAATCAGGAAGTGCAGTGCCGGAAAAGGTAACCCGAAAAGAGTTCGACAGGGAAAACTTTCGTTTTTCCCCCTCGCCAGATGCTGATTTTAATTGTCGCGCGTCCAACACCTTGACCGTTGGAAGAGCAGGATCCTTGAATCGGCCAACCCCTGATTCCATTAGGTCATCGACGGTCAAACCCTCTTCGGCTACCACTCCGTCGATTTCCACGTCACGAGCGGGAACGTAAACGCGGTACTCGATCGTAAACCTCTCGTCACAAGCAATGGCGTTTGCTTCCTTCAGACTACCAGCGACAACGCGCATCTTGTTCCGACTCATCGACTGGTAGTTGATTATGGAAGGGTACGATCGGTCGAGGGTTCGGGAGATTGAAATCACATTAAGTGGTTTCCCATTCTGTTTGGGCCGGATATAGACTACCCAGGGTCCCGTCGATTGAGACTGGTAAACCCGACGGCGAGGGGTAGTTTCCGGTAACTTTGAACTTTCATTTGTTAAAAGGGGGCGGGGATTACCGAATATGAAGGGTGTTGAGGAATTAGGAGTTTTAGTTAGTTCAGGAGCAGAGGCAGGAGTATCTTCTGTATCTGAAAGATACATCGGTTGTATAGGGATATTTTGAGAAGGAGGTTCCTCCAAAAGATTATCTTCCGTGCGCATTCCCTCTTTGAATGGAGGATGCATACCATCCTCGCCATCGTCATCCGTTAGTCGTTTGCTTTCCGACATAACGGGCAAAAGTGGAGAACGAAACCTTTACTACTGTGTATTACACTGTGTGTAGTCATAAAATTTAGCAATTAAAATAAGATCAGAAGAAAAAAAATTAAAAGAATGAGGATCAATAATAAGTGGATAAGAATAATAAAACCAAACAAAATAACAAACAAGAATAAGTTAAAAAAAAAACTAGTGAAGAAGAAAAAAAAAATTTTTTTTTTGCAAATACTTATCCGTCTGGTAACCCTATACCAATCTCAAACTTCTCGGCCCGACCAAACGTGTGGCCCTTTGTTCCAAGCAGCTGAAGTCCAAGGTCAATGGTGGCTTTGTTCTATGCGTACAGATAGAAACGGCTTTCCTGACAACTGCACACCCAATTATTCATAAATTTTATCACTGAGCTGTGATCGCGTGATCAGTGATAATATCACAATCGTGTTTCACTACCGAACGGTATTCACACCCGAATAATTTTGGCACAATAAACTTTTCGTCACTGTCTTTGAGCTACACTAGCAGAGGCGAAAAAACACGACCGTTTATAGCAAGTGATGCGGTACGAATCCAAGTGGTACCTCCGATTATTGGTATAACAAGCTGAAATAATTGGAACAACTACCGTCTTTTTTCTCCGTGTATCGGAAAACACCATTTAAATATCATCGCTGAACCGAAGATTACCATCTGTTGAATGGGTTTATCAATTTCATAACCTATTTATTCGATTTTCTCATAGATTAACTACAAATTCGATTATATTTGAGAAGTTTTTATGAAAATCAGGACAAATCAGGACATTTTAGGGATCAATTTTAGAAAATCAGGACAAATCGAGAGTTTTTGAAAAATCAGGACGGTCTCTCGAAAATCAGGACACCTGGCACCTCACCCTGCATGCATCATGCAGACCAAGGGGGGTACATAGTAGGTGTACTGATCTACAAAATTTCCGAATCAACCATGTTGGTTTTTCAAATTGGCTACCAAGGCTACGTTGCGTTTGTTTACCAACAAAGCACACGGTTTTTCTTTAGTTCAATCATGTGTAAGATTCGATTTGAGCCGAAATTTAGTGAGAAGCATTATTTATTTTATTGACCTGGAAGACTCCTGAGGACCTTAACTCAGAGGATACCTCCAAGTGTCTTGAAGCTGTAGATTCTAGTAGCGAGGATACCATCATCAGTTGGAACAAAAAGAAGAGTTCGTTCATTTCCCTTCCCTAGGGATCCTACTCGGTTGATTGCCCTGTTGCGGGATAAACGTTGGATATTTTTCGATGAATTATGGACATTTTTCGAAGCAGGTCTCCAAAACGCGGAAAGTGCAGGTAGGTATGATTAAAATGAACGAAAAAAATAAAAAGCACACAGGTTTACATTTTCCAATTACAGTTTCCCTTGCGATGCAACATCCGGAAGTCGGTTTTCACTGTTTGGTACGAAAAATACTCCTGCAGGAGAGTGAATAAACTTAAACCGGTTGGGATCACAATGTTTTACGTTACATCACCTAGTCCCGTAAGTAGCATTCACTCTAGTTGAAGATGAACGGAAAACCGGATAGCAGGAACCGCTGCTGAGAATAGAATATTTGGTGGTACGAGCCAAACGGAATATCACCAAACCCGCTGGCTAACCAGACTTATTCTAGCTGCGAAAGATTGTAATCAATAAAGTGAACCAGAACCGCCCACCAGTGAAGAATTTATACAATCTACACGTATCGAATCATGTGGACAAATTAAACATCGTTGTGTAAAGTACAAAATGTTCCTAAGGATCAGATGATTATAGAATTTGTGAAATAGTAAAAAATAAGTTGTTGAATATATTTTTTTCGTTCTGTTCTGCTGATAAATAATATATATAATTAGAGTTTATAGCTTTCTTAATATTTCGGAATTGTGGCAGGATGGTTTAGATGGATTATCACTTAAAAAACGAAAAAAGAGAAGTTTGTTCTTGCTGGACAGCGTTTTCAATAAACATGCCAGCTGAAGAATGTTTCCACTATCACAACCTTCGACTCCGGGAAGCTCTTAAATGTCGGCGAATCTTGTCAAATCTGACTTCTGAAAGCGTCTGGGGTTATAGGCGAGCTTTGCTTATCGATTGCTTCACCTCACCTTTCAGCTGTTCATCGGTCATAAATTTACATTCAATCGTCATCACGTTGACTGAACAGAGAACAGACAGAGAACGGCACTCAATCTGCGATCCGGGATCTAATCAATCAGAGTACCATTTGAACCTTTTAAGCGGGCCATAGACTACACAACATTTGTACAAATGCGATGAAATTCGATGAAATTTTGTCGCTGTGAGCACGATTTGCATAGTGTATGGCACTGCTTGAATGAGCGCCCAAACGGTTGGTGTAAAATCGGTCGGGATCGAAATATTTTGCACAAAACATTCTCCCAGCCAGGGTGGAGATGGTTTTTTTGTTGCTGTTGCTGTTTTCGCCAGCAATCATTTGTGTTCGCGTGAAATATGTTTGTATAGTGTGTGGGCGAGCATAGATCAAACAATCGACGCGGAATCATCGCATTTGTACAGGCCAATTTGTGTAGTCTATGGCCCGCTTTAAGAAATAAAATAATATTTTGTTCCATACCGTACACTGGACAGGAATCAGTTTTCTTTATAGGACTCGCCATGGAAGAGACGGCAATTGCTTAAACATGAAACACAAATGCCCCAATATTCGAGAAAAGGAGATTCAAAAATAAAACTGCCATTGAATACAAATTTTTTATGTTTACTAACAAACGTAACGAGCTTACCACTTGCTTCCACTCGTCACCGCGCACTCCTCGCCTACTTACTGTGAAAGTCAGAAAACCTAGTAATAAAATAACCTTGATGCAGACTGCATCCAGTCATGTCATTTCATGTCTTTTTGGCAACACTTAACTTGGCGTTTAATGCTCAATGTCTTCAAAGATGTTTTTCTATAATTAGTATTCTAAAGGTCTTATAAACTAATGGCAATAGTGCAAGTGCAAGAAACCTTTTTTTTCAGGAAGTTTTGTGAATTTTGAATCGAATGGCAAGTTTATTAAATAATCTTAAAAACTAAGTTGAAATTCACATAAAATAAGAGGAAAATTATAGCGGAAACTTTTCTCAACATAAGCTAATACGACCTGTTTAAAAATGAGTTAAAATATGTTGTGTTTATTTCTGTTCGCTTTAACTGTGATCAGTGGTTTAACGTCGAATGCAATTTGGTACAAACTTAAAATTATCTAAACTAACTCATTCCAATTAATCTCTGGACGATCTTTCTCAAGGAACCAAAATGTTGCCCAAGAAACACATACGGCATTTGTTTGCCCAGGTACAAACCTGCTTCACACTCCAAACGGCTAGTATACAATCGCACAGCAGAAAAGTTCGACCGGTTAATCGCATGAACGGCTGGCAGATCCACTCGTACGGCGCTCTAGACGAAGTGGAGTTCAGCGACAGTATTAAAATGCCCGTTCTATCTTCACCGAATCAACTGCTGGTGAAGATCGAGGCGGCTTCCGTCAACCCTATCGATGTGGCCATGATCAGTAGGTTACACAACCTGAGGGAATCGTTTTAGGCTTATAAAGATAATCTTTTCTTTCTTTTTGTCCCCGCAGAAGGGTATGGCGCATCAGTTTTGAATGCCATGCGATGTAATAAAAGCGACATAGAATTTCCCCTCATACTGGGCAGAGATTTTGCCGGCGAGATCGTCCAGAAGGGTTTCGGAATTCCCGATCGGGACTTGGGCGTTGGCGATCAAGTTTGGGGAGTGGTTCCCTTGAATCGGCAAGGCTGTCACGCTGAATATGTCGTAGTTGATCGCTGCTGTGTGAGTATACAATAAAAACGGTGTTGAAAAGTTCTTAAGAATATTGCAATATTTTTTTTAAAATTACAGCTGTCCAAAAAGCCAGAAAAGCTCAGTAAGATTGATGCAAGCGCTATTCTGTATGCTGGATTAACAGCGTGGTCAGGTCTTTACATTACTGGTCAACTGGGTAGCCTGTTGGGTGCCATTTCACCTGTTGGCGGTGGGCGGGGAAAGAAAGTTCTCGTTCTAGGTTCTTCTGGGGGAGTTGGAACAATTGCTGTCCAGATGCTGCTAGCTGAGGGTGTAGAAGTGTTTGCCACATGCTCAGCCGATGCTGTGGAGAAAATTCAAAATTTAGGTGTGAACTACGTGTTTGATTACAACGATCCTCAGCATGAGAAAATGATAATCAGTGCAGGAAAGTATGTATCTATCTTTAGAACCCATTTCTAATTTTCAAATTTAAAATGTTTTTCCTCATTCCTACAGATTCGATATCATCTTGGATTGTGCCGGTAAAGGTTCGGAATATGCAACCATGATTCCTTGGCGGTTCGACAAGTACATAACGTTCAATTCACCGGTGTTGAAAAACATTGACGATAATGGTTTCGCGTCAGGAATGTACCAAAATGCAACAAGCATATTGCGTAACAATTTGACATCGGTTAGCGGCCAAAATGGTCTAGTCATGTGGGGATACTTTGTGCCGGCTCCACAGGGTATTGCCTATCTGCAGAAGTTGGTAGAGAAAGGAAAATTACTACCGGTTATCGAGCAAGTGCTTCCGTTCGATAAAATGTTAGATGCCTATACGCGCGTTGATGCCAAGCATTTGCGTGGAAAGATTGTGATAGATTACAACACTTAAGTCGAAATAAATTAGTAAAAGAATTTTGTTATTATCTAATCAGCGTGTACACTTTTTAAAGTACTTTCATTTAATGCACATTTACAAACGGTGATTATTGAGGTTTTGCGTAACATTAGGGCTGTCCCAACGGTAGGTGCAAAACACTGTTTTCGACCACGCTAAAACATTTCGGCTGGCACCGGTGGCGTAAATTGCTGTTTTAGCACAGTTATCGATTTCAAAATTCCCAACAGTTATACGCCTTTGTTCCAAATTCAAGCAAATTTGGAACAGGATTTCAAAATATACGACAGATCGATTTAGACGTTTGGGGCTCACGGTGAGAAAATTTTAGCCAATGATGATTATTTTCACACATGTTTGGGTAGCATTGGGTGTAATAATTGTTTCTTTTTGAGAAGTTATTTGAATGTTTTTTCTCGCCAAAACCGGTCAATACGTAACACAAATTGAGAAAACATGTTAACAAAAACCGTTTCAAGTATAAATAATTTATGTCACACTATTCTTGACTTCATATTTCAATAAATAGCTTTTGGCCTCAACGAATTAGTGAGCCCAGTCAGCGTTTCTCGAGTTCAAACGTTATATGAACTTTCATTTTCAATAACAGAAACATTCTAATGAAATTAATGCAAAACAACAATAAACTTTAAAAAAAAATTAAAAAAAATTGAATATCCATGTAATGACCGATTTTTGTCAAAACCATGAAATATGATATATTGTTCGATAACATTGACTAAACTGACATGATTCTTAGAAAAAACTCCTTTCAATTTCTGGCTAAAAAGCCGCGTCTGCTACATTACAAACAACTGATAATCATGAAAATTCTACTTAAGAATACATAAAAGGAGCATGTTTGCCAATCTGTTTAGTTTGCCCAAACAAAAGCACAAATATGTTGAATGAATTTTTACCTATAAACAAGAACTGGTAAACTAAATTAATATTTGGAATCAACACCCCAAAATGAGTCAATATTTAAAAGAAAAAGGTTTGAAACATGAAGCTTTTTTCTCGCTGCGTATAGGCATTTTGGCTTTTTAAGCTTCGTTCAATCATAGATAAAAATCGGTTTCAACTGGTTTCTGCCAACTGGTAGTTGTTCAATGAGCCAAAGTTTTGGTCGAAACTAGTCAGGTCGTTGTCAATGAAGCAAGCTGAAACTAGTCAAAATAGTAAAAACCGATTCAGCTCGACATGGGGTTTCGTTACGGCCTGGAAGAAATCGGTCGAAGTCAATTGGAAAAAGAAAGGTATTCAATCATCAATCCATTTCTACTTGTTTCGAACAAACTTTATTAAAAAGACTTTAATTTAATGAAATGCTGGTAGAATTATGACGGTGTAAAACTCAAAACTTAGCAATTTTTCAATTAAAATGAGTTTTTTCTTTTCAATTATTGAGTGTCTGCAATAAAAGTGTACCCGTTTTAAATTTGCTATCACACCGGTGGGGAGCCCGTGTTTTAGCCGATTCCTAAATTTAAAATTTTGCTAAAACTGGTATACCTAAAACCAATATTTAGACCTGAACCGTTGCAGGTGCTCTTAGCATGTTTAAAAGTTGCAATATTTCTTGTGTCTGTGTATTGAGCCCGATAGTTGGACAAAATAATTTGAAAAATATTTGTCTTGTCTACATAAAGGCGCAGTACTTTCTCTATGTGTCTTGGCTAAATGTTGATCCTAAGAGCATCTGTATCCGTGGTCTATTCTTGGGTCTAATTTATACAAGAATTGAACCAATGAAATAAGATCCAATCCAGTGAAAAAACGGGCAACCCCACTCGTGTTCCATTAACTGTCAAACGGTTTAGAACTGCGTCATATTGGATCAAACTTTCACCAATTTTGCAGCAATCTTTATACCAGTTCTGAAAATATGGGATGAAACTGGTATAATGGAACACGGATGCGTTAGATTGGGTCGGAATATGGGTCTAAACCGGCTGTTTGGACCACGGATACAGGTGCTCTAACACTCAGCTATTTTTTTTTTGCTTGAATAATGACGGTTTTAATGTTTATTCAGATCTTATCGGCTTCTCTTAAATTTTGGCGACATCACACTAGCGCCAATTAAGGGATAACGGGTTGGGGTCCATTGCCAGATTGCAAACCGCTCAAGACCGTAGCTTTGACGAAAATCGAAAAATGTACTGGCAAAATGGAAACTTTATGACCTTTTTTTTGGTCGTCAGGTAGAATTTTCGTTAATTTTTTCGATAATCCGTAGAAAATCCGTAGGAAATGCTGAAAGTCCGTAGATTTTGAGCATCGATCCGTAGCTCCGTAGAAAAGCTTAAAATCCGTTGATCTACGGAAAAATCCGTATTTTGTACAAACAAAAGAGACTACTATAGGCTCGTTAGTTCAAACCACCCTCTGTGGCATGGTGTATGGTGCTGTTGTTTGTACAAAATTCAGTCCATTTACTCAGCCCCAGCCGGGGTGAAGGTGGTTTTTTGTTGTTGCTGTTGCTGTTTTCGCCAGCCATCGTTTGTGTTCGCGCAAAATTTGTTTTTATCGTGTGTGGGCGAGCATAGATCTTACAATCGTCCTGGAATCATTGAATTTGCACACGCCATTAGTGTAGTCTATGGCCCGCTTAAGGGCAAATTCACTGGTGTTGGTTGAAAAAGTGGTAAAAATTTTGAAACTTTTAGCACATTTTGAAAACTTTACCATGCAAAAACATTTTCAAGATCTGCGGCCTTCAAGTTTTTTCACAACACGTGTTCGTTTTTCGCATGCTGTAATGCAAAAATAGAAATATTTCTATCACACACAGGTGAAATTGAAATAATGCTAAAAAAAAATAATACAACGTCTAACGATCTTAAACACATTTTGACATGGTAAAATTTTTAATTCAATTCGATCTAAATTATCTCTATAGGCACTGTCTGATAGGGTAACGGACCTATTTTGGACCGCTTTGGGAAGTGGCTATGCTATTTTCTGAATTAAAAACGTACATGTTACAAATTTTGATTGCTTCACCGTTCATTACGAAGATCAAGGCTTTTTCTATCGAAATATATTGTCGATTGATGCAAAGTAACAAGACTTAAGCCTAAAAACTCGTTTCTTCGATCATTACGCTGGTCGGTATTTTGGACCGCCAGGATTCTATTTTGGACCACCCTCTGGACCTATTTTGGACCACCCTTAAACTAGCTAGATTTTACTAGTTGTTGCTGCGCAATTATGCAAATAATTCAGTATATCTTTTCCTTTCTTATTCTTGTAGTCAAGTTTTGTTTGTTCACGTTAATTCATTTCTGATCCAACTTTCTTCAACTTCCCCCCTTGTCTCTATTTAGGTTCACTTGTTTGTTGAATATTTCTTACTACAACCTTTTTTATGAAACTTTTTATGCTTCAAAACAATAATTTTCGAAAAAATAACAGAAAAACCGAAAAACTCCTCTGTTATGTAAGTAGTGTGTTTTAAGTGTTTTGAAAATTCCGACGGCACTCGAAAATTTGTTCTGCAGTGTTAAATAATGGCTTTTCTCCAGGATCAATTTTAAGAACGCAATCTCCTTCAGGCGAAGGAAGTTAAGAAAGTCTGACATCATCATCTCCGTGACTTCAATTGATGCATTCTGACCTCCAAAACCTTATTGGATTTGGTTTGGCTTCAGTTCTGGAGAAAACATTGGTTCCAAAAAAATAAAAATGTGCGAGAATTATTCGATCTTTTTAACCATCTGAAAGCCATATTTTTCTTCGCTGAAAAATTCACAAAAGTTCCAAAATTCTCAATTTTTTTGATAATAAGCGCTTGAAATAGAGTGCAAAATTCTTTTCATATCGTCGTACAACGTCTTATCACGTTTATAAAGATTAAAATCAAGTATAATACCCAGGTTATGTTGAATGGTCCAAAATAAGTCCCTAAGGAATTGAGTAGGACCTATTTTCGACATGGTCAAATTGCTATCAAAACAAGTTTTTTTTGGTTCTTCGAGTTTGCAAACTAGTTTTCAAGAGTTTTTTCAAAGCTGTGAACATGTTTGTAGTAGTTGAATTCATCACAGCTATGCAAAAAACCTCTTGAAAGTTGACTCCAATAATGACACGTACTCCTGAAATGGGCTTGATTCGACACAACTGTGAAAAATCAAAACTTTATTTTCCATTTTCTCTCCCTTATCATCTTATTTAAATAGCATGTTAGATATGATTGGAATCATAAGAAGTAGCTTTAACTATATTTGTGAGAAATTTTCATGATTATAATGGTTTATGAGGGAAATATTGGAAAAAGGCTGAAAGGTGGTCCAAAATATGAACCCGGTCCAAAATAAGTCCGTTACCCTAAAGCCTCCAAAGCATTTTTCATTGAGACCAGCAAATATTAAACGCCTTTGTTTAGGCAACAAATTCTGAGGAAGAGGAGTTAAGTACACGTAAAATATTCTGCAGCTCGTGGATACATGAAAAACTACATAATTTTTATCCAATTGATTTTAAAGTAGTAGAATGAATTATGTGATTGCTCTTCTAATAAATAAGAATTTGTGCATGATGAACATCACCTACATTTTTTGGTGAATTGAACATGAAGACCTTTTTAAAATCTATAGATAAACGTATATGAATTTAGAATAAACTTAAAATATTAGCCAACTGAGAATACCATCAGATGTTCAAATTTATATATTTTATATATAAATTTGAACATCAGAATCGCTAAAAACATACAAAATCAGTAGTTTCAAAAATCGATGTGCTTGTTCTAATAAATAACGTCGTAATATTCCGAATCTGAAAATGATCAAAGTTTCAAGAGTGATGCGAAAGTTTGAAAGAAACCATGGGAAATAAAAAGGTACATATAACATAGCCGTAAGTATCCACAATTTCTTGGAAAAGGTACAACGGAACATCGACAGAACATACATCCGGATATTGGGGCCGTTGTATCTCTTTCGAGAAATTTACGATATTAATGGCTACGTTATAGCTTTTATTATTTAAAATTAATATTCAAGATAAAAATCCAATTATAAATTTAGCCGATTGTCCACCTTCGGCACAAAAGCAATATGTTTTTGACTTTTTACCTCACAAGAGTTTTTGCGTAATGGCACGATCATATATCAAAGTGTTGAATTTTTTGGATAGATTCCTTAAGAGTAGCACATTCGCGTTATGCAAAAAAACGAGAATCCTCGTATTTGATCACAAATGTGGTTAACTAATGGTCTAGCCTCGTGTTAATTTTGTTATGCCCGAGATAGGAGCATAACTTGTGAGGCAAAATATACTAGACTTCGTAATTTTCAGTTTACTAAAAAATGTTTCATGGATCTGAGGTGTGAATCGATCATAAAATTGTAATTACTCTTTATTTTCAAATCAAATTTTTATTTCAAATACGTTTTTTTTCTCAATTCGAAAATCAGCAGTTAGCACAGAATGTAGTATTGCACATACTAGCAATACGCGACCATTTGACCGAATGTATTTACGAAACACTGCACACAAAAAAAAAACAAACATCTAGGTACGATTCCATTGCTTCGTACAGCTTTGTAGATTTGCAACGTGATAGGTTATCGGGACATCATCGATTCCAATGTGACTTCTAGATGTCCGCCCAAGGAAGTCTGAAAGTAATTCGTTCGCTTGCTGCTGATACCGTCTTATGACCGTTTTGATCAGATTAGCCGCTGCATGAGATGAGGAATTCGTACTTGTTTGGACATAACATAAACGGTATAAAAAAAAGTTTCAAACACCTGTCTAGTGTTTGATTTTACCTCATGGACTACCGTAAATTTGAAACTGATTTTCATCTAGATATTTTGGATATAACTATTCTACGACCAGAATTAAATAAAACAAGTTTTAGCGTTAAAATCGAAATTAAATCTAGTCTAAATATCACCAGTAACCCCTACAACTTCCGATTGGAAGCAGGTATCACCTCACCATCTTATTGATCCATCACGTTTTCCGCACGTCATAGGCGAAGTGGCTCGTGGATCACCGCTTTACAGATTCGGTTTTAGCTCAGAGAGATGATCCTGATTGTGAAAGGTAATAAATATTTTTTCAAGTTACGCTGGAAACCTTCGTTTGAACTCTGTGTACTACATACAAACTATATAATCGCAAAGAAAGTGAATGTTTACAATCTACCCGCAAGTTCTAGTTTGCCTGAAATCAGTTTGACCTTCGATGTGAAACGTGCTGGCAAATCTTTGAATAAAAATTGTAGCAGAAATTCGGTTGGAGGAAACTTTTTCAGAGAATTGCCTTTATTAAACTTCTGATAATTGAAACTTAAAAAAGAAATGGTAAAGTGGAACCGGAGACCTTTTCTATGCTAAGTGTTCAACCTTTCTTAGCCCTAAAAAAATAGTTAAAGGGATCATTAGGATGAACATGAACTATGCTCCGAAATCAAATCTTGGGTACTGAAATCGTTCCTAGACCTATGTTGACGCGACCCACAGTCAAATGTCAAATAACATTGCATCTACATATGTATGCCTTTTAAAGAACACAATAAAAATCAACAATCTGGATTATTAGGGGCTAATGCAATTGCAAACAAGTGACGTGCATATTTGATAAAGTTATTGATATATCATTTTTTTTTGGTTTAGAAGTAGGGACTGCTATTTTATGATAATTAACAATCTATCGTAGATAAAAGTCTTGAAATAAATTTAATTTGAGAATAGTTTCACGGCCGGCACAATTATCACTCGAGGGCCGCGGCTTGCTCATCCCTGCTCTAAGGAGTCGATCAACGACGATATGGAAATCTGACAGTTGACAGGTGAAATTGCACTACGATAAAATATGACAAATTTTTGTCGTTTTAAAAGGTTTGTAATTTTCGATCAGGGGTCTAACACAATGAAAATATTCGATCAAAATACACGAGCAAATTGCTAAAATTTGTACTAAATTAGTACTACTAATACTTCTCAAATATATGCATTTTAAAATAACAAATAAATTTTCTAGAATCAGCTGTGAAAATAACAGGCAACATAGGAGAAAGCTCAGAAAAACATTTTTATAAAGCTGTATACTCACTCTATGGTTATTTCTTTTCAAGAGAGAAGGCAGTTCTAAGTTTTGGGAAGAAAGTTACAACTTAATCATTCAACATTATCTTGTTTCTCCCTCAAAATTAATTTGTACTTTGTACATTTGTAATAACACACATATAAGTCATAACAAGAATATAATCGCGGTAAAAGAAAAAAAAATTAAACCAATCTGCTTTGATAATTTTTGAATGTATGTAGCTTTGTGGGTTGTATACTGTTTACCGGAATTCCATTTACCGAAAGTACCATTTACCGGACTGTACTTTTTACAGGAATTCCATTTACCGGAACTACCATTTACCGGATTCCCTTTAATACGTATAAACTTGGGTTATACTTCATTTCTCTAAAAATATTCGTCAGAATGCGCTGGTAGCTTTTTAAAATTCAGCGAATTTAAAAATCTATTTCTTGAAAGTAAAGTTGACATTATTTTTATGACCGAGACTTGGGGATACTTGATCCCCTTTTCTTATTTTCATCATATTTTTTTGTTAAAATTTAGCAACTCGCCGTATTTTGCATTTTATGACAGCGTTTAATTTCAAGTTTATATGCTCTAAAAGTAAGAACGATCCATGAACTCGTAGATGAACTCGAAACATTTCCGCGAGACTAAAAAAAATGTGATAATTTTTAAGTAACAGGAGACTTGATCCTCAATTCAGTGTACTCTGACCCTAGGAACAAATCTAGTGAAATCCGAAGATTTAAGGTTATTTGACTATTTCTTGCCGTATTAGTTCTCATTTCCCAGTTTGTAAGTATCAAAATTCTGAAGGTTTTTCTATTACCCTAATTTCATTACATACTTAGAGGCGCAATTTTCTAGTTTTTAAACAAATACAGTATTTTTAGTCTTTTATATCAGATAATCACTGGATAAAAAATAGTTATTGGACAGATATTAGTAATTTTATGATAACCAATGATCAAGAACCATTTAGAAGAAAAATATAACTTTTGGACTATAGAGATCAATCATACCCATAGCACACATTTTGGAAAACTTCTTGTTAAAAAATTGAAAGTGTACTATTGCTTTGAAAATACGGCATTATGAAGTTCACATTATCCTCTATCGATTGATATATTGGAATAAGTATATTTATTATAATTTTTTAATTATGAGAAACATTAAAAAGTAATAAAAAAAGATCTTCAAATCACATTTTGTAAAATTTTACAAACAAAGATCAATAATTAGAAAAATAAAGTTTTAAATTTTTTTCGAGATAACAGCATTTTTGATTTGTTCTATTTGGCACATTTTGTAGGGCATTCCTGTTTCGTGATATAGCGAAGGAATCAAGTATCCCCAGGGATCAAGTATCTCCATTCTCCCCTAGTGTAATAGCAATTGACGGCTACAACTTGATTAGAAATGATCGTAACAGGCATGAGGAGGTATTTGCATTTACTGCAGAAATAATCTTAAATGTAAAATTCTCCAGAAATCAGATAGTAATGAAGGTAATTGTACTGAGTTTATTATCATGGAACTATTCTATTATTATTACTATTCTTGAACAATACAAAACTCTTGTTTGGCGTTCTTAGTCATGTTCAACAGTTTGTTTTAACCTAAAGGGTGATGCGGTCAAAATTTGGTCAATATCAATTTGACGTTTTTTTTCAATTTTGCATTTAAAAAACCTGAACACACCTCATTTTGAAGGTGTGTGTGTGTAGAATGTATTTTGATTCTGGAATTCACTCTTCAGTTGTCAAAATGCCGTCCAAGGAAGAAGAGCAGCGTATAAAAATTTTGCTAGCAAAGCTGGCAAAATCGCTAAAAGTTGCCAAATCAACCGTTACAAATGTAATTAAAGTGTTTGGGGAACGTTTGTCGACAGCCAGAAAGTCTGGATCGGGGGGAAATCGAAAACCGGAAGCCGCTGAGACGACAAAGAGAGTTGCCGATAGTTTCAAGCGAAACCCTAACCTCTCTCTTCGAGATGCCGCAAATAAGCTGGGTGTATCGTCTACAACCGTGCTATCGACTTACAAGAAGGTAGTGACTCCAAATCGCGATGATAAACAAAATACGACGGCCGAAACGCGATCCCGGAGGCTGTACACGACAATGCTGAAGAAGTTTGACTGCGTGGTAATGGACGACGAAACATACATCAAAGCCGACTACAAGCAGCTTCCGAGACAGGAGTTCTATACGGCAAAAGGAAGGGGAAAGGTAGCAGATATTTTCAAGCACATGAAACTGTCAAAGTTCGCGAACAAATATCTGGTTTGGCAAGCCATCTGTACCTGTGGCTTGAAAAGCAGCATTTTCATAGCTTCCGGGACTCTCAACCAAGAAATTTACGTGAAAGAGTGTTTGAATAAACGTCTGCTGCCTTTCCTGAAGAAACACGGTTGTTCCGTACTGTTTTGGTCGGATTTGGCATCTTTCCGGTAAAAAGGCCATGGAGTGGTACGCCGCCAACAACGTGCAGGTGGTTCTTAAGGACAAGAACCCTCCCAACACGCCAGAGCTCCGCCTAATTGAGAAATACTGGGCTGTTGTCAAGCGGAACCTAAAGAAGACCAAAAAAAACTGTTAAATACGAGCAGCAGTACAAGGCAAAGTGGCTTTCTGCGCCGAAGAAGGTGAACAAGGTGGCTGTACAAAATCTGATGGCAGGGGTTAAGCGTAAGGCCCGGCAATTCGGATTTGGAAAAGCGGAAGCCTAAATGAATAATTTTCCTGAATTTTATACTAATTAAACTTGAAAAAGAAATTTAATTTGATTTTTTAAATAAACGATTTCACCGATTTACACGCGTTTTCCCTTGACCAAATTTTGACCGTATCACCCTTTAGAATCAGTACAAAAACAATTTCTGTTATATGCTCTTCGTAAGCCAGGTAAGGCATCGCACCGTCTTCCATCATATGAGGCTCGTTAATCGACATCCAAACACTATGAACACGGCGAGAGTATGCAATGATTTCTTTTGTAAACGATATTGTTTCGCAGAGAGTTGATACAGCAGAACTACTTTCCAAATTAAATTTTTATGCGCCAACAAGACGACTTAGAAACCGAAGTATATTTGCCCTCAATCACCATCGCACAGAATACGCAAAAACTGGACCAATCAACAGCATGATGAACTATTATAATCAACACTGTGAAGCCATTGACTTTACAACATCTCGGCATAAACTCAAAGAGTATTTTAAGTCATTGAACTCACCAACATAATTATTTTTATATTTTTGTATAGTTTTAAGCAAAACCAACAATGTATGTGTCTACTAATGATTGACGAAATAAATCTATATATATATAAAAATGAATTTCTGTCTGTCTGTCCGTCTTTCTGTCTGCTCCCTATAGACTCGGAAACTACTGAACCGATTTTCGTGAAACTTGGCAGATGGGGGTATTGGAGGCCGGGGAAGGTTCCCATTATGGTTTGGGACCCCTCCCCCTAACAGGAAGGGGGGGAGGGGCCTCCCAAATAAAAGACAATGTTTTGCATAACTCGAGAACCAACCAAGCAAATGGTATCAAATTTGGCATGAGGTGGTATTTGGGAACGGAGAATATTTCAATGAATATTAGGCACTCCTCCCTCCTCTCAGTGGGGTGATAGGAAGTGGGGAGGAGGGCTACCTTACAATTTTTCATATAACTCAAAAACTAATAAAGAAAATGGAACCAAATTTGACATGGGAAGGTTTGGATACGAAAAATATTTCTATGATTATTTGAGACCCCTCCCTCTTTCCAGTAGGAAGATATAAAGGGGGGAGGGGCCCTCTTTTTAATTTTTTTCATAACTCAAAAACTAATCAAGCGAATGGAACCAAATTTGGCATGGATGGATATTTGGGAACGTGACATGTTCTAATGATTGTTTGAGACCCCTTCCTTCTTTCAGCGGGGAGAAAGGAAAGAGGGAGGGAAGTGTCATACAATTTTTATTGCATAACACAAGAACTACAACAACAAATGGAACCAAATTTGGCATGGAATGATATTTGGGTACGAGAAATGCTTCTATGAATATTTGGTATCCCTCACTCCTTCAAAAAGGTGGATGAAAAGGGGGAGAAGAGGTCATACAATTTTCAGTATAACTGGAGAGCTGATCGAGCAAATTGAACCATATTTGGCATGTGAGGGTATTTAGATACGACAAATGTTTCTATTATAAATTGAAGCCCCACCTTTTTTCAACGGAAAGATATAAAGGGGCAAAGGGGGGCTACCATTTAATTTTTTTTGCATAACTCGAGAATTAATAGATCAAATGAAATTAAATTTGGTATCAAAAAGTATTTGAGTACAGAAAATACTTTTATGAATATTAAGTTCTCATCCCTCCATTCAATGGGAAGAACGGAAGGGGGATGGTACTTCCTTTCAAGTTTATGCATAACTCAAGAATTTACAACGCAAAAAAAACTAAATTTGGCATGACATGGTTCTTCAATACGAGAAATTTATTTTATGTCAAACAATTCCTTTCTTGCAGTGTGGGAAAATAGAATTGGGAATAAAGGAATGGAAGAGGAAAGCTTACATTTAACTTTTTTTCCGAGAAATGGACAAAACTTATCATGGAAAATCATTTTGGTATGATTCTATGATTATCTGACACACCATCCTCCTTTCAGTGAGTAGGTACATAGGAGGAGCCCAATACAATTTTGTTAGCATAAGTTCTCAATTTATGCTAACGAAGCCAACAAATGGGAACAAATATGGCATGGAAAGGTACTTGGTTACGAGATATGTTTCTACCAATGGTCAGAAAATCAATCAAAATAAACACTCAGGATACGTTTCTTATTTGAAACATTCTGACTGTATAATAGGAAAGCGCCTCTCGCAACTGCTCCGCCCGACTGGTATGCAATCTCGATCAGCGCTCCACTCAGCTATGCAAACCGAGTCGCATCATTCAGAATCATCGATTTTGCAAACATCGCATATCAGAGATGAGCGAGATAGAAACTGATCCATTCTGAATGTCATTCACTCAGTATCCGCCAGGTTTATTTGAAATCGAAAACACGGCGAAAGTGAACATCTTTCCCTCACAAAGACAACTACAATTTGATTTTATTCTTACTGGTGTAAAATAACGCTGTAAATTCAAATAATTTTATTAATTGGCTATGTTTAAAAACAAACAACATTTGCTAATGATCGGTTGAATGTATCACTCACTCACTGCCTGAACCATTCACTCCTGATCCTAGACGAACATGATTCGCCATATGCATCGCTCTTTGGTGAGATTCCAATTGGATGATAGTGCTGCACTGTTTTGACAGCAAGCATCGTGCGAGGTGATCTATATATTAGCGATGAATAGAACGAACGATGATCGGATAGGTCCAGTAGCAATCAATAACAAAACCCGATCGCTATTCGTTCAGTTGCGAAGTGCAATCAGGAACATTCATTGAAAATGAGTGATATTCGGACCACTGGTTTCTACGATTGTTATAGACCCTTACGCTTTACAGTGTAGAGAGGAGAAGAAAAGATATTAATTTTGTTGTAAAGCTTAAAAACTTATCAACCAATGGAACAATATTTGATACAAGAAGATTTTTGGGAATGAATAAAATTGGTATGATTATTAAAGATCACCCCCCATTCAGCAGGGGGGAAGGGAAAGACAGGGGGGCTCTTTTATCACTCTTTTAGCATAATTCCAGAATATATCAAGCAAAAACAACCAATAGCAGTTGGATTGTTTGCGTACGATTTATTCGAGACCCTCCTTTTTTAGGGCGAAGCTTAAAGAAACAGATTAAAACTATTAGATCTTTAACACATATTTAAAGATTAAGATTCAGAATATTAGTTTAAGTTATTTTTGGATTGCAATCTGAAACTCCAGCTGCAGCTCTCATTTTATACCGGTTGCTTATGAATTATGTTATAAATATTTTAATTTGATTTAAAATAATGCCAACAGAACAATAAAAATTTGAGTAAATTTTGAAAATATCATTCGATTTTGAAAGGTGTAGCAAAGCACACCGTGTCAGCTAGTAAATAAATAAAAATCACGTCTGAAAGTTATTTTATATTTATACAATTTAAATACTTCAGGTTAAAACCTTAAAACAAATACCAGATTTAAAACAAATTTCAGAGAAAAATATTTATCAAGACTAAAACACATCATAAATGATGAATTTTTGCCGGAGTTCAAACCAACAAAACAAACCTGTGTGAAAACTGTAACAAATTCTAAGTTTAAAATTTAACGCAAAAAATACCAACACTTTTTTATGCCTATTTGAATCACCGTGGACCGTGGAACGTAAAATTAAAGTACTGAAAAGCTATTAACGTGACGCAAAATCAGTGACGCAAATATGATTTTCAGACAATATTCAGCTACAATCATTTATTTTAACGTTATTCAAAGTCAAAGAATTTATTTTTTTGAAAAAACATGCTTTGGGAAAAAGGCTGCAAATCGGTTAATATGTCAATGCAGTTGAAATTCCAAAATTGCTCGCGCGAGTATATGCTAGTGGTTAAATGTCATCGGGGGGCAGAATTTTCGTTTAACCGAATAGTTAAAAAGGTCAATATTCGGTATTCGCCCGTTTGCCGAACACCACTATTCGGTACCTCTCTAATTTTGAGATAAAAAAATCAGTTCAAGATGTTCGGAGCGATTGTGAATTATTTTACATGAACATATTTAAACATTCCAGAAAAATCCACCAACATCCAAGAAACGAACAGTCCCCAGAAAGTCGATTTTCGGCCAAAAATGTTTTTTTTTCGAAAGGCTCCCGTAAATATCTTCTACGCTTTTTAAAAAAGATTTTGACTGATTGAGCTAAAATTTTGCACAGATCAATTTTAGGCTTATCAACAAAATGTATATAGACGGTTGATGATGAAATTTATTCCACTCCAATGTATTCATATCATGAGCTGTTAGAAACAGAGTCAGCTAAGTTTAATTCTTCATTTCCACATTCCTTTAGTATCATAACTTTTTTGGGCAGCCTGGAGTAACACTGTAGTCTTTTCTTGTTAAGGATCAATTGACTTGTTACAATTATCTCTGCCGCAGTTGGAAACAGAAGCTTTATTTTCAAGCAGATTTGGAATACGATTAATAATTCGGCGACGCTGAATAGAAACAAAATGTGCATACACCCAAACATTATCGAACAGAATGTCATTGCATCATCCTCTCCGGAGTGATAATTAGGTTCGAAATAAAAATAAAAACCGAATTTCGGTTGCCAATCCTCAACTTGAGCACGGTTACGAATCAGCTGATTGGGAGGCAAGACACACTGTCAAGTCAAGTGTGGCTTATCACTTTCGACGCGCGCTTTCATCCAGTCCAGCAGTAAGGTATCGCGCATGCTCCTAACGCCTGAACATTCTTATCGCAACTTTTTTTTGGCGAATACAAGAGTGGCACGACTCGTGAGCAAGGTTGCCGAAAAAAAAATTCGTGTTTTCGCGAAAAAAATCTGACTGTCAGTGTGATTTTAACGAAATCTTCTGTGATGCTATTCCTACAAATTTCTTTGAAAAGTCATGAAAAATTGAGTCTTTTTTACATTAGACTTGAGAAAAATCAGATAACATTGTCACATTTATCTTATTTTTCCAATTCCAAGTTAGAAATCTAAAACTGATATATTGTCGAAAAAAAATTGAAAAAAAACGAACAAAATTTAAAAAATAAGTTAAGTCTGTGAATAATTTTAAAATTCTGTGTTCTGTGTCACAGATTCTGTGATGCAAATTTCCTCAAAATTCTGTGAAAATACAGATTTTTCTATGATTTCGGCAACCTGGCCCGTGAGGCGCGTGCTTGGCTGGAAATAACCTAAAAAAATTGCATTCGGACTTCTGCGGGGCAATACTAAAGACCGATACGTTATTTTCTGATGTTTTTTTTTCTAATCTTGAAAAGACTAGTTCAGCAGGAAATTTCGAAACACTATTGAAAATTTCTCTCTGATGTTTTCTGACACTTCTCGTGAGGATTAAAAAAAGTCAAACTCTAGAAAAACCAAAAAAAAATCTGGTTACCCGAGTATATTTTGGATTTTTCTTGAACTTGAACTTACCTAGCACAATGAGAAAACTATACTCTCCGTTTTTCATGTTTGAGAATGGATATTACATTTTCTCCATCCTCTCATGCTCACTGTTGTGTTTTTCTCCAAAACGAAAGTATATAGAAACGAACCAGAGCATGGAGAGAAGTTTGTTGCCGAATTTTCCCCTACATTAAAGTGTGTATGTATATACGCCGTTGATTTGAAAAAAAATTCTAAAAGAATTTTTGTTTTGTAAACTGTGTCAATTTTGCCCCTTAAAGTATTCAATACTAACAATGAAATTTTTGTAATTTGATTGAATTTTGTTTTTTGATTTTAATTTTAATGTTGCATTATTATGCTCTCTTATTCTTATTTACTCCACCGAGAGAGTGAGTTTGTTTGAGCATCCACGCGCGCATTTCACGGCGATTGCAAACTTCCCATTGGATACTGGCCGGGTGGTGTGATTTCGTGCCATTCACTCCAATGAACTCCCCCCCGTCGTTGCTCAGCTTTCCTCAGGAAAACTGATAATTTGACAAATCGTGATGATCTTTAAATTAACG
>NC_073692.1:144438539-144538539 GCF_029784155.1 Uranotaenia lowii
CTAATACTCAAAACTTTTTTTTCTTCTTTATTTTAAGAGACATTCAGCCTTTGGCTTGTTCGTCTGTGATACTCAAAACTGAATCTTGATTTTGATGATTTTGCAATGTCTATATGTACTAAAAAAAAGTAGACAGGATACAGTTTATGTTCCAATGATGAAGAATTTCTAACATAAAGTTAATTTTAATAATTGATTAATACATTCAGTTTCGCAACAAATAAGCGTCGCATTTCACCAGTAATCACAATAATCTGCGAGCTGTATTGTTATGACTGCTGGACGTTAAAACGTCGCTTTTACACACCTACTATGTAAAAGCAACGTTTTAACAGCTACTCCACTTGAAACGATTGTGATTCAACGAATTCAACTGCAAAATTCTCCTCCTGAGCGTGACAAATGAGCACATCGTCATCGTCCGTCGTCCGTCAGCCGGCAAACCGTCTTCATGCGTGTCGCTGCCTCTGCCGCTCAGGCTGGTGTCATTCAAACGGAACCCAAGAGCCCCATCATAACTTTGAACAAACCTCCCCCAACATCTGTTCTCTGTTTATTTTTCAATGGAGTATTTTTGTTGTTGAAGAAAAGCGTTGAAATTTCAAATTTAATCTAAAACTAAGCGTTATAAAAACGGGCCCTCGTGGTGCTAAGCCGCTTCCAAGAAAAATGAGGATGATTACTATGAAAAAAAAACTTCTAACCGAGAGAATTGTTATCTGGACTCCCTAGAAACGGATCGTTAGTTTTTATTGTTTGAGTATTGGTCATTTTAATCAAAGAAGGCGTTGGAGCAACAAGCTCTCCGCTAGTACATACTTAAAAAAAATGAAAATGTACCCGTGAGCCACGGTAAAAAATACAAAGTAGGCTACTCCCACGAGTAAACAACTCCTTTGAATGTAAACAAGTTACTTCATTGCTATCTCAGAACAACGTGCACCGCAGGATCGGTAACGGAAGTTGTGTTGTGGCACGGTGGATACCGTTTATTGTGAAAAAGAAAGTGCCCAGTTCAAATTATGAACTCAATAAGCTTTGCGCGCGTAAGAGAATGCTGCATACACCGAGGCTCACTAGATACACCGTGCCCATAAGCACTGTTTACGAAAAGTTGACAGGAAGACGCAAAGTTTTGCTGCTCCCATTTCATGTACAGAACCCCCAAGATCCCAAGAAGGCATCGACTGTCGAAAAAATACTACGTTCCCAGTGTACACGGAAAGGCAAAGCGAGCTTGCCATCAACTGTCAATCGGAGGTACTGGAAAAACATCGAGCCGGAGTTTTGCAAGTGTCAAAACTGCTGGAAGATTCGTGAATCTGAGCCACTGGAAGGACACACCGGACCTATTAGAATTTCGGCGGGCCACAGGCATTGGAAGATCAGATAGCGATAGTATGATAATCGAAGTCACCTAAAAGTCATCGAACCTGAGGCATCGGCTGGACGAAGCCACTTAGCATGTTTTGAAAGGTCGCCGTTCTGGAGCAATTTGGAATTTGGAGGTTGTCACACAGGAGTCACCGAAAGACCGTCGAGCTGGAGTCATGAAAGTCTGTCGGGTTAGAGTCAGTGAAGGTCGGCAAGTCTGATCTACAAGAAGGTCGTCGAAACGTAGCCACTGTAAGTCGCTGAACTGGAATCTTTAAAGGTCGGAGGGTCGGAATTATTGGAAGGTCGTCAAGCCGAAGGCAGGGCAGGAGCCGAAACTAAAGGGAAGATAGTCAAGGCCACAGTCACTGGAAAGTTGGAGAGCTGAAGCCACTGGCCGTAGCTACGGAGAGTCATCGGGCCAGAGGTTTGGTAGGCGACTGTAATCCCTGCAAGTTCGGTGGACCGGAGCCCTGATGGCACCAAAGAAATTGGGAAAAGAGTACATCAGGCAAGCGAGGCGCGATCGGATGCGTTTTTTTCTTTACTCTTTCTCTCCCCGTTTTCATAATGCGTTGGAACGTTTTTGCTCGTTAGGCCGTTCTTGCTCTTCTCGTTTTAAACGCGTGATAAACTTCGGTGAGTTGCACCGATGCCAAGTGCATTGTACGTGTATGACAATGCCACGTTAGGACGTTTTGCTCTTCTCATTTTAAGCGCGCGATAAAATTGTGGATTTTACGTGTACGACAATGCCAAGCTAAGACGTTTTTGCTCTTCTAGTTTTAAGCGCGATAATCTTCGGTGAGTTGCACCGGTGCTAAATGCGTTGTACGTGTAAGACAATGCCACGTTAGGACGTTTTGCTATTCTCGTTATAAGCGCGCGGTAAAATCCGGTGAGTTGCACATGTGTCAAGTGCATCGTACGTGTATGACAGTGCCACGTTAGGGCGCTTTGCTCTTCTCTTCTTAAGCGTGCGGTAAAATTCGGTGAGTTGCACCGGTGCTAGGGGAAAGTCAGGTAAGACGGACACAGCGGGTAAAACAGACACTTTCAATATTTCAAGAAAACCAATGTTTGGCACTAATCTAATGATGAGAATATGTTCGCCTGAGTGTATCAACACTTTCGAGTATTTTGAATTTTTCATCGGTTTAATCCTCCATATGCCTTCAGAAGACCTTGGCAAGAGCAATTGCCGGTCGAAAAGCACTCAACATCTCAAACAGGCCATAAAAACTGTAAAAACAGGATTTCCAGTGAAGAAAGCGCCTATAAAATACGGAATTCCGAAACCACACTGTTTCGCTTCTGGACTCGGACCAGTTGGTTCCATTTTGGTTTAAAAACGTTTTCTTATACTTAACTCACAAAAATATCTCCATTTACAGCAATTTTTGCGACAAAATTTCATATATTGGCACAAAAGCCATCAGCTGGCTCGGTTCCACAGACGAAACAAAAATGATGTGGATTTTCCAGTACAAAATATTCAATTTTCCCATACAAACCTAAAAGTACAAATTTAGTCATGTAAACGTTACTTAAAAACTTTGCAAAAAACTATGGATGACTTTTGGACCAAGACGAAGCTTTTTAGACCCCAGGGTTTGAGAAATTCCAAAATGACCCCAAATCGACTCAGTCTAATGCGATAGTAAACAACCTAAACTGCCCAACTGCACGAAAACTGCATTGAAAATAGCAATATCTGGTTTTCTATTGCGATTCTGCCTTAGGGTGTCCGTCTTACCCGACTTTCCCCAACGTGTATGACAATGCCACCCCAGCTAACATGAAATCGTAATAGAAATGATAATCCAAATCGAATATTAAGACATTTTTAATAACTATCGTAAACACGTTGGTATTGAGTGATTTTCCATCATTCATTTACGACAAGCTTTGCGCAAAAAAAATTGAATCGGATAGAAGTTTAGTCAATTCGTAAATATGTCTCCAAAAGTTGATAATATGCTCATTCGACATTTACGATTTGAGTGAACTGAGTTACGATAAATGGGCGGTCCTTCAATTGACACTCTCTCCGGTCTCTGCCTTTGACCGGTTCGTTAAGAGAAAATTTCACCTATAGAGCTTTAGCGTTAACCATATCAACTGATGCGTTGGCATCGTGGTAAGACACCGGTCTGCTAACTCGGAGGACTGGAGTTCAAATCTCGGTCGAGGGAATTTTTTTTTCGTTTATTTTGCTTTTTGTTGGAAAATCGAATCGTTGGAATCTCGTCATTGTAGATATATCGCCTCCACTTTTGTAGCTATATGCTATTTTGGTAAGTTTAATACAATCTTTTTATCTGGTATATTTGTTTGAATAATTATGTTGTTCCTGCGTTATACCTTCATAAATGTTTGCTGGGACGTTAGGACGTATTTGCTCTAAATAAAACGCGATGTACTCGATAGTGTGCGACGCGACGATCATTGAATATTTAACTTTGCTTTGATCGCATCCCTTCCCAAAGGGAGTCCAGATCTCATACATCTTCCCCACTATCAAACCACCCTTCCAGAAACGACCGTGGAGATTTAGAGGTGTATTCGGTCTCTAGTAGCAACGGAAGTCGAACTAACAATCCTTCTCTTTCTCCGATGAACCGTAAGGACGTGGCCGGCGCCGTTATTGACCACATAAGACCATTCGAAACGTGTACACAGATAATGGTAAGCTAATCTCGAGCCCCATTTATTTAGATCTATGTACAATTTTGATGGTTCCTGTCAATCAAGTAGAAGCAACTAAATGTACGGTTTATCTAAGCTCAAGCTCAAGCTCAATCAGATTGGCACCAAAGAAATATTCGGCCTAAACCATTAAGAGTGCGTCGAGCCAAAAGGTGCAGAGCCAAAGGAAGGTTCTCGTCAAACAAGTCGAAGGAAGATTTTCAGTGAACGAACAGGAAGGTGGTTGAACGAAACCGTAAAAAAGGTGCTAATTTGGCAAATATTATACAGATTTCGTGATCAGAGTTCACCGTGTTTCTGTACGGAAAAGTGTGGAGCGTTTTTCCAGATTAACCCAGATGCTATTTGACACCTATTTTTTTTAACGAACACACATATAGGATCTCATTGAAACTTCATGTTTCTTTGAAGAAATTTACACTTAAGTGTACAGCTTTCAAGAAGCATCTTACAAATGCTTATACCACCAGCCTCCACCAAAAAGAGTACTATGTATGCCGTGACCGAGATTCGATCTCATGACCGCTGGCTTAGAAGTCTTGAAGAAGGCTCAGAAGACCTCTAGGCAACGGTCGGCATATTCAAAACTTGTTTCCAACTGTACTCTAACTGAAAACTGTAATACTTAAAAAAACTAGGTAGGTATTAATCTCTTTAATATATACAGACCCCGTTCGGTTTTAGCAACACGCCCATACATTTTGTGTTGCCATAATAGAATTTTTTGCCCAAATCGAACGGTTTTTTCTCCTTTTGTTTTTTAATTTTTAATTCATCAAAATAAGTGTAAATATATAAGAATTAAATTTGTTAGATTGGCTCAGTGTTGCTTAGCACTAATGGATCTAAAATTAAATGTTGCCAAAATCGAACGGGGACTGCATCATTATTCTGAACTATAGAACTGACAACCTCACGTACTTCTGGCAATGAACATTAAACTTTTTTCGTATTTTATT
Organism: Uranotaenia lowii; assembly: GCF_029784155.1. NCBI lineage: Eukaryota > Metazoa > Arthropoda > Insecta > Diptera > Culicidae > Uranotaenia > Uranotaenia lowii. Next base: position 144,443,582 of record NC_073692.1, read on the forward strand.
GAACTGAACTTCAAGGTGGATTCAAGATTTCCTTCCCATCTCATCTGTTTATATCGCATTCTTTTGCAAACTCTCACTACTCTCTTTATTCGCGAGTTTCGCTCTCATTTTTGTATATCGTATGATTTTTGGTCACTCGCGCCCGCCAATCCGCGGAACCAACCTCTTCTAGCGTCTGGCTGTTCGATAGGTGAGATGGTTGGAAAACATTCAGCATAGGATGGGTAGGAAAAAATGCTGGTTTCCCTCCCTTGGTGGATGACTGTGGTGAGCTGATGTCAGGCAGGAGTTTCCCTCGTCGATATTTTCTCTTTTGAGAGGTATTGTTCACGTTCACCTATATGGATATCGTTCAATCTCAAACTTTTCTCTCTCCATTGGCTTCCTCCAGCTTGAAATTTCGGTAGTTGAAAAAAGGAAGAAAATTTCCGTTTCACCGGTTCCACCCGGCCCCTTGCGGCAAACATACGACTAACCCCCCTCGCAAGACTCCACCCAACATTACAGAGACTTTCGTAGGTCATAACGAAAAAAGTGACAAAGTTTTGTGGTGTTACGACGGCGTGTGGCTAACATTATTATTCAGACATCGGCAGTATCCGAGTGCGGTGGCGTGGTGCTTTTTCGCTTGTCGCGGATTTCGAATCACTCCTTTCAATCAAGTGCATTTTTAATTGCTAAACAACAATTGAGATAAGACGGTATCGCCTGCGATAACGAGACGGTCATAATAGATCAGTTTATCAGCGGCTCAAAAGCGGCTTGACGACACCATCGGGATACGGTTTGCCGAAAATAGCTCCGGATTATTAGGAGTAAGTAACTATCTTAACAATTGGAATGGGGTTTGACAGTGTTTTTAATAAACATTCAATTTATTTTAACACACTATATTCTGGTATTACCGTGAATTAGATTAATATCTACCTCATTAGTAGTGTGGAAAATATCGATTTATCAGTGGCTGTGGGCAGCACCAATATGTGAATATCCAGTCGTTCAGTCTATAGTAGTGTGTGATGTAAGTTCGATGGTAGACCTAGCCAGGCCCACCACCCACAACTCATTTTCTTTTCAAAATTCTAGCAGTAAAGCCTGATTATTTTTTTTATACTTTTTCACTGCTCAAAATATAAGAAATCTTAAAGCTAGAAAAGCCTAATGAATGTCCCAAAATTTTTTTATCTTATCGTAACATTTTAGAATCATTGTCTGTCAAGCAAATAGCATTTATTGGAGTCAGAAATCAAACTTCTTCATTCCTTCATTCTAAGGCGTAATATGAAAAGAGAACCCCCTTCTCCTGAGTGGAATTTCCACCGGTTGTAATTGCACGTGAAGTTAGTTTCAAAAGTCCTGATTGAGTGGTAGAACAACAACTTTACATGCTCTTTCTCAACCCTGCTCTTAGTGCATTTCGCGTCTCATCTCATCCAACGAACGGTTGCTTGCACCTAGTTAGGTATAAATTGTTTCTCTCAGAGCTGGTCAACAGAGTTGCGGGTGGGTGGTTTCCAACTATTCATGGATCGATCAGGTGTTGTGGTGGTTTCCCCAAGGACAGGTAATACCGAAAACAGCTCGATGTTAGGAAAGTTGTTGCAGCTGGGGGATTTTCAGTAGCTCGATAATATCTTGTAGTTAATCATCTATTAGAAAATCGTTATAATTCTAAAAATCTGCAAGCTTAAGTAGACGGAGGAAATCTGATCTCTGTTTGGATATTCTATACACAGTCAAGAAGGTGTACAATACGATACAAAAATCACGTTTGTTTGGATGGGAGGTATCGTACGATGTTTGTTGTTGTCGTCTGTTTTCGCACATTCGCCCGATGATGCGCAGATGGTGGCATGTTACAATATTTGTGGAGCCTGTTAATCGAATATGTGACATCATATGTTCTTCTCCTATGGTATTGCATTCATTACTAAGAGGAACTAAAAATAGCTGATACAAATTTAGCAATTCTTTAAAAAAAAATCACACAATAATTTATTTTATCTTTGAATCACCCTGCTAAGTAGTAACTTTCTGATGATACAAATCCAAAGCATAAATTCCTGTAATAACTAAAATTTGAATATAAAGTATCATTCATGATTATACATAAAGTGAAAAGATCTATACAGTCTTTCAAATTTTTAACTTCCATAACTTTTAATTTTGCACAACAAAATCCCTACGTTGTAGAAAAAAAATCACTGAAAACAGGGATTGTTAACCTAAACACGGTAGGTTTTTTTTCAATTTTTCTTGTTGGGTTCCTACCACTTTTGTGGTTTGTCCCCTATGTAGCTAATCAAGATTGATCACTCTGATTGATTTCGATAGTATAACTTTCTAATTGGTTAGCATTTTCCCAATCTGGAAGAACTACACGAATGAAGATGACAACCTTCTTGGAACTTATAGAATATATTTCGGCAGTATCTTATATACCTTTACCGAGTAGTTTTGTTCTTTTTGATATAAGACAAGGGCAGTCACACAGAAGATGTTCCGATGATACCTTCTCAGCCCTACAAAATCTTCATACATACGTCAGAATGATCTTGCCCATTAGTTTTAAAAGATAAAGACATTGACAGTGTCCTTTTATTAGTGCTGCAAATGTGTTTAAGTCTTTTTTAGAATTTTTTCCGATTTGTAAACATTTGGAACAATCAAACACTTTGATTGTCTTGCTCCTAAAATGTTCTTCCAGTTTGTTTCAATCATTCGTTTTTCAGTATTTTTTTTAGAAAGCATTCCATTTTTAGAAAGCATCGAGAGACGCTGCAAAAGGGTTCAAGACCGAAAAACGGTGTTGAGGAGCCCTGTCTAGCTATCATGTCAGCTTTTCCATTCTCCAACTCCGCAGTGTAGTGGTACCTAATATAAAGTAACTGAATTATGAGGCGACATGAGGCGTGAAGCTGTGACTGTGAAGCCTCTTGGTCCGTCAAACTCAATTGACTGTTCCTTAACGACCAGTCACTTCGTTTGCCAGTCATTCATTCCCCATTCATTTGAAGCTAAAATAATAACCTAGTCAAGCAATCGCATTCAAACGACCGATGACGAAAAAGAAACGCATTTATTATTATTGTTGCTCCTGCCAGCAAGCCGAAGACGACCGAAGAGGAACAAGAAAAGCATTTATTATTATTGTTGCTCCTGCCAGCAAGCTCGTTTTCAGTTTTTTGTTGCTATTGTTGCTCTCTGCCAGCAAGTCGTTCAATTAGTTGTACCTGCCGTCAGCAGCCGATCGAAGTGTGAAGAGATTTGCCAGTCACTCTCAGGAGAAATTTCGACCATGTGTAGGAGCTTCGCCAGTCGATGATGGAGAAATGTTGATTGTTGTCGTGCTTTAGTCGTCATGCGAGTAGTGAGGCTCCGTCAATTGAGAACAGTGCCAGTCGTTTGATGAAACAAAACTAGTCGGGTCAAGCGTGACGGGCGAAATTTACCATCACTGATTTTGAGCAAGTTTTTAAAGTGCCTCGATACATTCTCACAACAGTTTTGATGAACATTTCATTGACTTTAAAGATTTAAGTGCTGCTTGACTATCTTAAAAATTGCTACATTTGCATACCTGTAATTCCTTTTCAAACATAGGCTCGAACATACAAGAATGGCAAAAATTTTGGGCTTGAAAAACTGTTAACCAATTTCCCATTGATATAGAAATGTTGGCTCCTAGACCTGTTATTCCTGCGCCAGCTGCATTATCCACCTGAGTGCTATGTACTACGGTCAGGTTCTAAAACACTGAATGAATGATTCCATTTCGAGGGATGTTTTCCCAAGAAAAGTGATTGGGGCTTGAGAACCCCATAGTTAGATTGAAATGTTTTGTTTTTAACTTTAATTTTAAGATATTATTTGGATCAACATGTGATCCATTGATCAGAAATAAATAACAAGTTAGTGTAACTGTTGCAAAAATGCTACATCATGTAGAAGAAAAGAAAATCAAGGGAGAGGGGTTTCGAAATTCAAATTTAGCTAGAGATAATCACAAATCTAAAAATGCTCAAAAAATTAGGAAATTGATTTCTAAAACTATTTTCTTACTCATTACCATCACACGAACTCGAAAAATAAGAAATTTCACTGATTCGATTCAAAATAAATCAGAATCAAAGTGTCGAACCACTGTTTCAAGATGATGATACTTATTCTGATCTTGAAATTTCAAATCAATATTTTCGAAGCACCAAAAACCTAATGCGAATAAAAATTTCGAATACGAACTAAAACCAGAATTTAAGCTTCGGACATAAGAATCAGTGTACAGAAATAAAATACATAAAATATAACTATAAATATAAAATATAAATTTCAGATCACATAAAAAATTACCCAAGATTAAAAATTGTTAAGCAAAATTAACAAAAAGTTAGTCATTAATCATATCAATTTACATTTCTTTTCTTCATTTTCAACTAAAGATTCCTCTGTTATATCTTAAATTTGAAATTATTTTTAATCATGATTTGAGATATGAATTTTTGATAAGGAAAAAAATATTCATTTTTATTAAGAGATTTTATTCAAAACACATAGATGACACATTGAGTTAAGTTTAATTGAGTTTAATTCAACAAAAAACAAAATATTTAATTTTATTTCAAAAGAGCCTAAGATCAAAGTCAGAGATACAATCATTTTTTGATATCCAAATTCCTCCGGTTATCAACCATTTTATGTTTATATCCGGAAGAATTAGAATAAAAAGTTCAAAAAGTTTACTATAATAACTTTATATGTTTAAAAATCAGCATGTTCAATTCATCACGTGATGCAAATACACTGGATTCTTTTTTTAAACGATTGTTGTGATCGTGCAAAAAAAGAAATCGTGTAAAAAAAGTTCGAAAAAAACCGGGCAAAATTCATCTCTCATTTTGAGTAAAGTGGCCAACTTGGACTATAAATCGATCATTTCCAACCAGGTAGACCATTCTGAAGTGATTTGAGTGAAACCGGGAAGCTCAAAGATTTGTTTTGGATTGCTTTGTTTTGGGTTTTAAGCCACGGTTGTTCCGGAACTTCCGCAGAGTCTCAAAGTGGCCATTCCGGCAAATGTTTCCGTCGGAAAGCAACGTCCGAATCCATTTATCACCCAAGAGTGGTGTGGACTAAAAGCGGGAATGTTTAGAACCTGTTTTTGACATGTTCAAAAATCGTCTTATTTCGAGAAAATCGTTTAAAAAAAGTCGTTTAAAATAAAACCGTGTAAAATAAGATCGTTTAAAAAAAGAATCCAGTGTACTTCTAAATCTATTCGACTCGCTCATTTTTATTATCTATTCATTTCTTCTAACTTCCCAGTCGCCTATAATTTCCATAATTCTGAAATGCTCTTACTAAAAGAACATAAGTTTCACCGATAAGTTCGATGAACTAATGAACAAACATTACTAACGATGATCAAACTCATCATAAGTTAAAATATTATATTAAGATGAAAAAGATACGTTTTTAACACTTTTGAAAGATTGTTTTCAATATAAACGTCTCAACATTTTCTAAACTTATTTATAGAATTCAATTGATAATTCACGAGACAGTATTATGGTGCCATGGTGAATTTGGCAGATTTTGGCAACCTGAACTCGAGTCTTTAGTCAGATTTTGCTTACCACACCTCGTTTTGGTGATACGGAGATAATAAGTTTTAAAAAGAATCAGTTTTGAGTTAAATCAATCATTGATAACAGATGAACTAACAAATCTAGATAAAAAACTGATTCTGATTTTTTTTTATCATATTTTCAATTCAATTAAAGAATAATATTTTGATGTAGTGGATGATCAAATAAGTTAAATTCTACAGTTTTTTTTCAATTCAAAACGACAAAAATTTTTAATATTACTGAATAAAATTTAAAAAAGTTTTATTTCATTTAACAAATTTGTTGAAATCTGTAAAACGATTTGAAATTTCCATAAAAATATATTAAATTAAATTTTGTTCAAACTTCTTTAAAAATTCGCTTAAAAATATATTATTTTGCAGAATTGTGAAAAGTAAACTTCAATAACTTTTTATCGCAGACGTCAAAATTGCTTGTGGCCTTGGGGAAAGTTGGTAAAAACCTATTTTAATATTATTTTATGTTTCAAAGTTTTGAAATAATTTTTACCATTTTCAAAAGTTTCAGGGCACGAAAACTAATCAACATAAGCTCTGAAATTCTTTGCACCTCATGAAAATGTGAATTTTGTGGTGTTGTGTAATTCATCAAACCCAAGAAATAAATAAAATTGAAGCTGAACTTGGTTTCTTGGAGAGTATTACTTATCATCATAAAATTAGTAATGACTTAACGATTTTTTAAAACACCAAAGAAATAAGTAATAAAGTGCAAGTGTTTGGATACACTTCCTTATAAAACCTAGTTTTATGGGCAAGGTATACCTTTCGTGAGTCAAGATTTGAGTTTCAATGCAAAAGGTTTATTAAATTGCAAACCGAAATTGATAATTAATAATAACTTTCATTCCGTAAACGTCGAGTTTTGCTCCTTAATGCCAAAAGGTATAAGCCGTACCAGCCAACATGAAATCGTAAAAGAAATCATCGTCGAACTCGTATATGGATGCAACTTTAATCGGAATCGTAAATATGTACACTTACCCTTTTGACCATATCGTATATTCATCGTAGAAGATGCAACATCTCAATGAAATACGACTTAGTTACGATGTGTTGGATGAAGTCGTATTTAGTTCCACCGATGTCAAATGAAATCTTATAACGATCGCATAAGATTTCTTAAGATGCATTTTATTGGTACACAACTTACTTTCGAATCGAAATCGTAAATGACTTCAAATAAATTCGTAAAGAATTCTACGTAAGCATCGTCTTTCGTATCACTTTGTATGTTTACTAGAATGTCACATAAGTAGGCAAATTAACACCGTGTCTTTCCGATATAGCTACAAATATTATAACAAGTATAATTATAATCGTATAATCGGTCACTTTAACCACGATGTAAATATATTTAATGCGATCGAATCAGATTCGTATTAACAGATACTTAGCGTTCGCCCACATCTCATCATGATATTAAAACTTCATCGTGTTGGATCGTGTTGAGTGGATGTGCAATTTTGCGATCGTGCTTGCAATTTTGTATCAGCATTTGAATTTTGAGAAAGTTGACGACTAAAGCAAACAAGCAAACGGATAAAATAAAATAATAAAGGTAGGTTTTGGAAAAACAACGTTGGACAGAAACCTTACTAATAGGATTACTCTCCCCTACTAGGCTCAGATTAAAAAAACCCGCCGGATAATTACCCGACGATTTGCATGTGCATACTACGAGTATCAAGAAATGTTCACGGACAGAATTGTGGCCGGGAAATTTCCGCTGTAAACCCGAGAGAAAGAGGCGTCAAAGATCCTGAGGGAGGCATGGAGGCGGTGGCAGTTAGGAAAGTAGCGAGCGGGACAATGCCCGGTTGCGGTTCCTACGAAATATATATCTAGTGCATTAGTTATAATAAAAATCAGTTAAAATCATCAACTAATTTTATTTTTTCCTAGCATCGTATTTCAATCACAATATTAAACATAACATGCTACATAAAATGGTCCGTAAAATCGTTTTATGATACAAATCGTACATGAGTACATCCCAACTCACATAAAATGTCGTTTAAAGAGTCCATCAAATGCCAAATTGCATCATATCGTACAAGCTTACAACACACATCTTATAAAATGTGACTTAAGTTGTCAATCGATGTTAAAATCTCTGAACATCGTATAAGACTGCAACACATCTCGCATAAAGGGTGACATAAATCGACATTCCATCGTCAGATTACTTCAAGTCGTACAAGAATTCGGCACACCTCGCATAAAGGGTGACTTAGATCGCCAATTCATCGTCAGATTGCTTCAAGTCGTACAAGAGTTCAACACACCTCGCATTAAAGGTGACTTAAATCGCAAATTTATCATCATATCGCTTCAAGTCGTAAAAGGGTAAAACACACATCACATAAAGTGTGGATGGAACTGTCAATCCTCCCATCATCGTAAATGCGCATGAATCGAATCCTTTAATGTAACGTACAAAACGACGCCAATGCGACATAAAGTACCAAAGTATTTCTAACATCGAAAATGACATAACATATGATGTTGTCGATGTCGTAAACCAGAAAATAACGAAAACATGTACGTATATTGCCTCCACTTTTGGTAGGTATATGCTTTTTTCTAACGTCATATACGATGATTTGTGTCGACATAGACGTACGTATATCTTTTGATATACCTACCAAATTGTTGGCTGGGGTTTCAAATAAAGAATTTGCAAAAAAAATCGTAAACGTCGTATAGTTCCGTAGAATGAAACTTCTTAGAATTAAAGAACTTAGATTGGGGAAGTTAAAAAAAATTGTTTCTACTAGTTCATCCAGTTGACTAATATGCACGCCGTAAAAATGAACAAAATACGGTGGTCAAATCGTGCGCAAAATATTAGAACCACTAGCGGGTAGATATTTTGAAAAATAACGTGAAGGACAACGGCCGAAAACCGAATATTGACCTTTTCAACTATTCGGCCAAACGAATATTCGGCCGAAAATTCGGTCGAATATTCTGTTGAGTTTTCAATTGAAATAGTTCTATTTTTACTGCTGTTACTAATAGAAATCTTCTATTTCTGCCATTCTCACGTCCCTCTTGTTGTTAAGTCGATTATATTCAACCAGATGTATCAGATCTTTTTAAAGTAGAGGTCTTTTTGATTTTCAAAATGTGCTGAAAGGTCGTCAGATGACTTGTCGCTTCTAGAATGTTTATAACAAAATAGATTGGATTCCAGTGAAATCTGGGACAAAACATGTCAACACAGGTGTTAAGCCATTTGAAATTGTTTTTTTACATCAATTTGAATGAATGTCTTATTTTTGCTAGATGTCATCAAAAAAGTTTCCAAAAAGAGCTATGTTCTTTAGCCTTAAGCATGCAATACTTTCTACGACACGTATCCACAGAGCCGGGTCTGAACGATTTTTTGAAAAACTTGCAAAAAAAGAGAAAATCTGAACAGAAACTAGGCATTATTCTCAAACATACAATGGGAAAAGAACTAAAATTTCTTAAAATTTAAAGTTTTCATTAAAGTACAACAGCAGTGTTCAAATCGTATCTAACGAATAAATTTACTCTTAAAAATCGTTTTGCAACAAAAATTTGAAAAAAAAAACATAGATATTTGATTTTTGTTATTTGATTCAGAAAAAATCTTTAAAAACCCGGGAAAAAAATCCGAAAAGTTTAAAAAAATATGTGGCCTTCCCGGTCAGATTTAACTTTTCTCGAATTTTTCATTTGGTTTATGGGCAAGCCTGTATGAATATAAAAAAAGTATAAAGCTATCTACAATAAAAATACACGGATACATCTAAAATGTTCAACTGAAACCATACGTTTTTGCTGATTTTGAAGGTTTTTCAACATTACATTTGGATATTTAATAAATTATCCAACATCACTTGAAAAATTTGAGGAGTCTGTTTCAGTATAAATTTTAAAATATAAATATTCAGCCTATTCGGCTGAATAGTTAGCTCAACCATTCGGTGAGCCGGATATTCGGCTTAACGTTTTTTTGGCGGTATTCGGCGCCGAATATTCGGTACCTCACTAGTGCAGAGGTGCAGTGATTAAATATACTGTCGAATATACTGTTTTTGTGTCGAAGAAAGACAATCTGCTAAAATTGTCATAACTTCAATAAAATTAAAAATTTTGAGTAGTTTTGAAAGTCAAGCTTCAGGAAACAAAAAGCCTTGATTCGGAAAACGTGGCGCCTAAAAACTAAAAAGTCGATGAACTTCTTCATTGAAGGCTATCTCAAAATCCACTTGACAGAAAATTTGCACATGTAAACATTACATTACAAGATAACTTCATTGAAAATTTCAATTATTTCCATTCATGCATTCAAAAGTTATTCACAAAACAAAGTGTTGCATTTTTTCGAATACACTCCTTAGCCCAACTGTGTATTTTGTTAGACGAATATTCGGAAAATTAATAATTCAGGTCATAAAAGTACAGTAATACCTCGATATAAAGCAACGAATTTTTTTTTTTCGTTGCTTTATATCGAAGTTACGTTATATCGAAACACTACTTAAAATGGTCCTTTGAAGCATCGATAGTGATCGTAAATTAGATTTTTAGAAACTTACAGACTGCGGTGGATCGTCCATTGTTGACTGCGAACCCTCCACATTGTTATCCTCGTCTGGATGATTAGGATACAGGATACTTGAAACGAGATTACGTCATCATTTAACGTCGCGTATTCAGCATCTTCTTCGTCGATCTCTTCCGTCTCAATTTCAGGAGGGTTATACAACAAGTTCCAAGACTTCCGGATAGCTTCTGCGGGAACTGAATCATGATTGTGCAACCCAATAGATTGCATCCTTAATGTTTTTTTTATGTTTTCGTCGAACTCTTCACCTCGACCTTGAATTTCACGCATCATTAGATTTCTGTACCGTGACTTAATCATTTGAATTATGTTCTGGTCCATTGGCTGTATTGCCGCAGTGGTATTCGGTGGTAAAAATATGGTGAAGATCGACCCATCTTCGGTTTTTAGCTCATCTGCATTAAAATGCGCAGAACAATTGTCTAAAACAAGAGCAGCTTTGATAGGTAAACCAGATTCTTCAAGAAACTTGGTGATTTTTGGCACAAACTGCTCAAAAAACCATTCTTTAAATAAAGTTCTGGTCATCCAGGCGTTCTTGGAGGACCTTTAGTATACTGGCAGCTTTTTAATGTTTTTCAACGCTCGTGGTTTCGAGGATTTCCCTATCATCATCAATGGAAGTTTGAAAATACCATCCATATTGCTACATGACATGAAAGTAATCCTCTCCTTACTGACTTTCCGACCAGGTGCTGATCTGGCATCTTGCTTAACTAATGTTTGCGTTGGTGTGCTTTTAAAAAACAACCCACTTTCGTCAGCATTCCAGATTTGAGCTGGAGATAGATTTTTATCTTGGACTTCTTTTGTAAATTTGGCGATATATTCGTCTATAATTGCTATATTACTGGACAATTTTTCTCCGCTTAGTTTATGAAGGCGGATACCGAACCTTTTCCTGAAAGCACAAAAGCGACTATCTCAATACTGAAAGAACTGGAGTTACATTTTCAACGCTTGCACTCATTTGCTCTTTATGCCCCTGAGAATTTACCGCAGGGCTCATAAACAACATTATTATATTTTTATGACAAAAAATATTGAAATTAAACATATTTATTCAAATTAAAAACATTTTTAAAAGTTACGTAATAAAGAGGCAAAAGTTGCTTTATATTGGGTTACGTTATATCGAGGTTGCTTTAAAAAGAGGTTGCTTTATATCGAGGTATTACTGTATAACAAAAAAATAGGGTTGTGTGTGAAAAGTTAACCGCGATACAGAAATTGTGTATCTTCATGTGACTATTGATAATGAATAAAAGGTAAAACTTTTATAAACAATGTGGGTTCCAGTATCGAAAAGCACATTTCTGAACCTTAACTTGCATGATAAGTGGTGTTTCGAATGGCGAAGAGCTTATATTCTGGAGATTTCGAATTTCCATGTTCGATATGCTGGTTCAGGTTGAGGTCCCAGAAACAGATGTGACTTATACCGTTATTCAAAAATCAAATTTATAACTCATGTTATCACTCTGGTTCACAAAATCAAACCAACCTGCTGGACTGTGTCCGGTGATGACATGCATCATCGGTATTGCATATCACAACGTGACTGCGTGGATCCTCATATTCCTTAGCAGCAGCAACAGAAATCAAACCATGATCGTCGTTATGCTCGTCCAACCATGGCAAGGGTCGCCTGATTCCCGGCCCCAATAATCGTGTGATAGATGCGTTAGCCGTGATAGAGATCCAACAGCAGCTACGGCATCCGCACATCATCATCACTCAAGCAACACGAGATTAGAGGTGGATGAAAAATTTCAATCTCTGGTTCAGCACTACTAAGCCTAGTGATCATGACGATGCGATGGTGTAAGCATTAATTGGAACATAGGTCCCGGTATTCCAGTTCCAGTCCCAGTCCCGGGGACCGATGATGTGACTTGCCCTCTTGTTTGCCCTTGAAAATTCGCAAAGAGACGTACGGCGCGGCGTGTTCTCTACCAACCGATGTTGTTATAAATGACGTTGAACCATATCATCAGGCGATTTGCTCTTTGCATGTATGTGATGGCGTTTCTTATCAGCTGCGAACGCCAATAATGCACTTTAGGTTATGCAACTAGTGCATGATTGATATTGGGCGTCAGATGACGCTAATTTTTGTGTCGTAAATTATTGTTCTAACTAATTCTAACAAAAGGGTTTTTCGATTTTTTCTGTTTTTTCCAGAACAACTGTCGGGGAAAACGACGAAAAACAGACGACAGTCGAAGAACGTGCAAACCGTTTGTCTGCGAGAAATTGAAAAACGAGGGTATTTTTTTTATTTCGCCCAGTTTGCCAGAGAGCAAAACTGTCGTCTCGCGGTACATCGCAAAACTTTGAAGAGACGATCCAAGAGACTGAGAGAAATCATCATTTAGAGACCATTCAGCAACAGCACATCTACCAGCAGAAACGGATTCCCCTGGCCTGGCTGGAATCACCATCAGGTCAAGTTACGCCAAGAAGTACATAAGTACAAGCTAAAGCCGCGGAGCGAGTTTAGTTCGAAGCCGGGCTTCAACGCGTTCAGATTGATATTCCATTTGCTTGGTGTGCGACTCAATACGTTTTGCATCCTCACACAGCATCCGTTTCCTCCAGCCGTGGGTAGGCAGAGGAGTAAGGATATCCCTTGGCAACTTGGCAATCGCCAGTCCCCAGATAGAAAGTTGGTGCAAACAACACTGAATGTGTTGGAATCCGTTGAAGTGTCTACGCTAGTGTTTTACTGCTGCGATAACCATAACATGTGGTAGACGCCCATTAGAGATCTACATAATTAGTGCATCCCATAGGAAGTGAGCTTAATCAATACGGTGTTACAAGGATCATTCGGTCAGTCCACGTTGAGGTTGAAGTGTGTGATAGAGAGCGTTGTGGCGTGATCCGCAGCAAGGTGCATCTGCTTTATATTTTTCTTTCGGCTTGAACAGCGTGAAGAGAACCTACAATATCATCAGCCACAACAATCCCATCGCTGCTCGTGGTTGTGGAAGTGTGTGGATCCTGTCAATAAGAATCTGATCTAAAGCGTGGGGACCCGTCTGCTGGCAAGTTCAGTTGTCTTCTGGACGTGCTAGTGAAAAGGTGTTCTCTCTGGTGGGGATTAAAGGCCACAGTTAGCCTAAGTGATTTACATTCCTGTAGGGATCACCCTAAGAAGACAGCAAGCAGTTCATTTCAAACGACATACCGTTGACTGATCGGTAAGTTGGTTTTAGAACTTAAGATTAACTACCACCCACTAAAAACTTAAATAATAACGGATCAATTTTCATCAACTGAGGAAACCCGCAAAAGAGAATGAGCATTGTATTTTCAGTTAGTCTTCTCATTCATCGGATTCCTTTTTTGGGGCTGGAACCTCTGCCAGCAGTGCTAAAATATGTAATGGACGTGTTTCGTGAATTGTGTTAGCGAAAAAGCTTTGGCAAAAAGACTAATTATAAAAGCAGGCAGGTGTACGGATTAAAAGGTGGAACTAACCACACGCCGAAGAGAGTTTTCTTAAGTTATGTTATACGGTGCTCTCGACTGTTGCGAAACCATTTGGGGAAGGAAACTTGTGGATTTTAGTTTCGCGAAATCGAATTTTGATTGATTTTTTTGTACATAGAAAAAAAGGCGCAATTTTGGCAATGTGAAAGTGATGAAAGTTGTCAGTTTTGCAGACTGTTGAAGGTTAATAGTGTAGTTACAGCTTAAATTTAAACAAATTATGCTTATTCTCCGATACGAAAAGAAGTTAAGAATAGATTTTTGATTTTGAATGTGTAAAACAACTGTATACTTATTCATAAACATTCAAAACAAATCGAACTGGCTGAGGCTAGAGTGTGAAAGTTTGAATCAAAGTAATACTATTGAAAATTGTTATCTATGTAAATAGAAAACTTCTTACAACCGAATTATTGTATCAAACTTTTGGACAGCAATTTAAGCACTACCATTTACTCCTGAAAAATTTTAGCATTGAGACATCAATCAATGCTTGATGTGGCATTCAGTAGCAAAACGGTTAAGTCTGCAAAAGTTTATTTTTTTTTAGAAAACGCGCATCAAAATTGTCACATTGTTTTTTCCCCTATTTTTTCGTTCAGCATAACAAATTTGAAGTCGGAAAATTCACGTTATTTTTATTGATACTAGCAATAATAAATCAGATGTTCCAGCTTTAGAGTTGCACTTAGATTTAGAGTCGCAATGTCTTTAGAAGTTATATTTTTTTAGACTAAATCACTTTAAAAAAGTTAACGTTTGGATTAAAAAAAACTGTAAAAAATCGTTAATTTTAAAATTTGTTTAACAAATACAGGACCAAATACGGGATTAACTACTTTTAACGAACTACTTTAAAATCATAAACTTTCAAATTTAATAATATTCTACTAAATCAAGCACGACATTTAGAGTACCTAACTCATGAATGATCAGATTGAAATGATCAGATTGAAATTTAAATGATCAGAATGAAATTTTAAACATTACAGAATTTGGGCTGGTGGCTGCTGATATATGATGTCATTTCATAAGATAACAAACGACCTGATACAAGACGTTAAAGAGAAATTTACGCATTCTTTTTGATTCAAAAAGCCTTTGAAAAATGCTCCTCCTAGATAAAAAAGAAAAAGTTGTAACTGAAGATAGCAAATATTCGTGTGAAACCAACGTCTACAAAAACCTGATAACGAATCAAGCCTCAATAACAAACAAATATGTTTTATCCAATTAGGGCTCTTGGGAAGAATGACAGCTTGCTGTTAAATTTCTTTAAAAAAAAAGAAAAAAAAAGTTTTATCCAGACAAGAATTATTTTGTTATAAACAGTCAATCCAAAACAAAATCGCTTCTCTTTGACCTAACCACTTCAATCAATGGGAAGACGAGATTGTACGGTATCAGCGAGACGGAAATCACGAATGCATGTTAACAGCAATAAAAAAGCAATTTTTTAAACCAAATTGATAAAGATAGTCATGTAATAAATATCTAAAATTTGTTTAAAAAAATTGGTTTCCTACTGATGCCAATTATGAGCAAACCGCGGATATGAGCCTGCAAACCTGATACAAACAACTTATTCCAACAAATAGCTTAACATTTAGAGCTTCAAATACGTTTGAAAAAGTGAGCTCTCCAAATTAAAACCGCTTTAACTCGATATCACTGAACCCAAATTTCACGAATTTGGTCTTATTCAACAACTCAAAGTGTTCAAGTTTTTCGAACATTATTGTATTTTTTTTTTAATTTTGAGATATACCTATATGTATGTACATAAGATCGCTGCAAGGTTTGTATGAAAATACCAAATTCTTAAATTTTTACGCCTCCTATAACTTATTTTGGATGTTTTTGCTGCCAGAAATAGCAATAAAATTTTTTGAAGCGATTCATTCAGTCCTGAATTAGCGCAACGAGTTTGAACTTTGTATGGGAAAACAAAATTTTTCATTCAAAAATCCCCAGAGATGTACTGAAAGTTCCAAAAAATTCAACTTTGGGTGAAAAATATTCCTTGATTCTTGCAATACAATTCATGTCAGCAAAACACAAACCTTATTTGTACCCCAGAAAAGTTAGTCGATGTTACACAAACAAAAATTCAAAATGCGTAACCGTAGGTTGGCATTACAAAATCTCAAAAAACAGCTTTGCCTTTCCAGAGAATTTATTGATTTATATAACCTTTGCAAAAACATTTCATGTTTTTAATGGATTCAGATTTTTTATTTTGAAATGCTTATAACTTTTTTCATGAAATTCTTAGCAGCTTAACATGTTGGAAAAAAAATGAAGCTGAAGAATAGTCGAAGCAAAAAAACAAAGACCGACTTCATTTCAAACTCATTTGAATTTTCTGAATGATTTAATGTGCAAAATTTCTTCTTCCATACAAATTTCCATACAAATTGAAACGCGTTGCGCTAACTCAGGAATCAACCAAATCATTTCAAATTTTACACTGATGCTTGATGACCCAAAAGGCATCGAAAGAATATTTGGGAGCAAAAAGTCATTGTTTGCAGCAGTCTAATGTACATGTTCAAAGAACACATTGAGATATTTAATTTTCTTTTTTCGCTACATGGAGACTTATTTTAAAAATGTTAGTTGCTTTGTATCAATCCTGACCAACAGCATATTTCAAAATCCGCAAAAATCCTGCGTATTTCTTCTACAACCATCAAGAGATTTAAAAGCTCGATATGTAACTTTTTCTCAGTTTAAATTTCCTGTGACGGAAAAAATGTTCAGAATATATTCTTTTTATTGTTTGAAAATTTAAAGAAACTAAAATTAATTTCCGATGAACCAATTTTAGATTTCCAAAACCATCATCCAAAACTTTTTTCACGATTTTGTTCAAGCCTAGTGTCAAACATTAAAAATGATTTGTGCTCACTTGTGATATGTGTCTAGTGTCAAACTTGAAAGTTTCTATAAAAGACAAATAAATCAAACGTGAAGAATAGGGTAAACTCTTCGAACCCTATTCTTTACAAAAATTAGAAAAGCTTTGAGATACTTAAATTTAACCTTGAGTTGAACCAGTTAGATATAGATTTACAATTAAAAAATATGTATGCTTGAAATATAGCAAACTAACATTTGGGAAATAAAAAATGAAACACTCAAACTCGATTTGTAAAAAATAAAAAGAAACCTAACGCAAATTAATCTTAGACCGAATGATCTTAACAACTTAATTTTTTCATACTGCAATTTAATTATTCACTATCGAAACCTCGAAGTGCTAAATAGCTTCGAATTCAATAAATGTGATAATATCCTGAACTGAATATTCCTCCTGCCTACCTAATTTGTTACCACAAATTTCATGCAAACCAACTTTACTTAGTTTGGAAAAATCTTATTTTTGCCTTTTATAATCACCATGAACAGTTTCACAAATTTTCTTCAAATATTCTAGTTTAGATTTCAAATAAAACATCAAACAATTTGGTCTTGAGCATAAGCTCTTGGAGTTAATCCAAGCTTTTCGATGTACCATGAATGTACTGTATGAGTTGGAATATTGTTAAAACATCAGTAGGCCATCATAGATTGACTGGATTCTTGTCAGATCTTTTCAAGGCAGTAGCAAAATGTGAACTTCTTAGCTTTCGTACTTATTTCGGCATTCTTGCAATGGGCGATGGAATCGAAAAGTTATTCTTTTTCTCCTTAAGAAAAGCTCGTATTAGATCTGTCAAAAGTTGGGTGAAATTTTAGTTGCATCCCACTTGCACTAATGCAAAACCATCACTCAAATTCGGCAGCGCTTCCATCGCCTATTAGGAAGCCGAATGGACCACCCTCGAACCTTGCAACATAGAACATTTTACGCAAGAATAACAAGCTCGGTGAAAATCATGATATTGAGGAGGTGCGAAACTGATGGTGTTCCAGTTGTTCAATGCACTGACGCTGCCAGAATGCAGGCAGTGATGGATCCGAAGATCGCGGAAGTTGGCCATTTAGACGGTGTGAGACAATCTCAATCCTTCAAGTGATAAAGATGTAATTTGGAACATCGGATGGAATGAAGGATCACTGCTCTTTGTAGAATCCTGAGCGTTCCGAGATGCTTCAAACAAATTTAGGAAGCGATTGAAACCTATGGCCCGGACAATACCTGAACTGAAAACTCTTTTTTTTTGTGATGGTCCCTTAGGCCCATTTGGGTCCTTCCTCCACCCCATACGCTTCTTTAAAAGTGGGAGGGACATTTTATCCTTTGGATATTTAAATTTAACATTTATTTTCTTATTTTGTACGACTTTTTCGTCTTACTCCTGCGTATGTCCATCACCGTACAATTTCATAACTAATTTTTTTTCAGATCTTCATCACTTTCGTATGATCCTTTTTAGGATTTGTCCTTTTATCAAATAGTGTTATGTGTTGTATTGTTAGTTTCTTAAAGGTGCTTATATGCACACTGTCTTTGATTCTCGGCGGTAAACTGTTGAACATTTTCAATCCGTTGTAGAAAAGAGAGCGTTTGCTAATCTCTTTTTTAGTGTTGGGCAGTCTGAAGTCTTGTGCTCTGCCGGTATTGTATATGTGTATGTCGATTCCGTACTGCAGGCATTCCATCAAATAAGATGGTAATATTCCATTTTTCATTTTGTGTATAAAAATTAAGCTGTTATATGCAATCCCTTGTTTAACTGATAACCATTGAAGAATATCCAGCATTAAAACACTAGGAGTGTATCGATTACAACGTATTACTACTCGCATTATTTTATTTTGTATTTTCTGCAGTAGATTTGTTTGTGTATCAGATGCATTGAGCAATATTGTAGCGCAATAGTCGAAGTGTGGCATTATAACAGATTTAACATAAATTATTTTTGACCAGAAAGTCATGTATCGGCTAATTCGGCTGAGTATACCATATTTCACGGCGATTTTCTTAATTGTATAATCGATATGGGCTGTGAAGTTAAGCTTTTCATCGAATTGTATTCCCAAATATTTGACTTGGCGCACTCTTTCGAAGGCATAACCATCAATGAGCAAATCTGGACAAACTCCAATCTTTCGATTACCAATAACCATCCAGTTGGTTTTGTTTATATTTAAACATAATTTTCTACGTTTCAGAAATTCTGCGATATTTTCCAAATCGGCATTTGCCTCTTGAATGACGAGCTCTAAGTCATTACCATTCCAGTAGGAGACGGAATCATCAGCAAACAGTTTAAGACGACCATATCTTAGGCAGTTTTTCATATCATTAATATACAATATGAATAACAAGGGACCAAGGACACTTCCTTGTGGGACACCTAGATTATTTTCTCGAAATCTCGAATAAGATGAACCATATTTTGTTCTTTGCATTCGGCTATTTAAGTAGTCCTTAAACCAGTTTAGAGCCGTTCCGTTGATACCTATTCTTTCCAATAGTTCTACCAGCTTTAGCCGATCAATTGTTTGAAAAGCTCTCTTGAAGTCCAGAAATACTGCAACTGTGTAACTACCGTTTTCCATATTGATCTTCCAATTTCGAAGTATCAAATTTACTGCGGACTCCGTTGAGTGCTGCTTTCTAAATCCAGATTACTCGTCGATCAATATTCCTTCTGACTCAATAAAAAGTTGAAATTGCTTTTTAACTGCCAGTTCAAGCAACTTTTCTTGTATTTCCAACATGTTTATCGGTCGATATAATTTAGCATCTCTCGCATTTTTCTCTTTCTGAATCAAATAACAGTCGAACGCTTCCACGTATAAGGTATTTTCCCCAATTGTAGAGTGGTATTTATAATATTTCTCAACTGATTTACTATTACCGGTAGAGAATCTTTAAATACATTCAAAAAAACATTGTCGCTCCCAGCAGTGGACTTCATATTTTTTACGATTTCATAGAACTCTTCACTACTGACTGTTTCAAATGAACTTAAACTTCACTATTGTAAATCACATGATCTGAGTAGAAATTAGAACCAGTCGGAATGCTGTCATGGATTTCCATGACACTGTCAATGAAGAAGTCACTCTGGGAAGACTTGGAACGTTCCGGATGCTCTGGTAAAAGCTGATGAAGCAGTTTTCCAGGCACTAGCTCTGGATGGCAGGCAGTGGTGGATCCAGGGATCGCAGATGACGTTTGTTCTTCTGCCAGACGATGCGATGAGCACCTCAGGGCTAGTTAACGTATGCACAAGTGGTGATCAATCGTGAAAAATAATGAACCTGCTAAGAAACTACGTCTGATTCTTCTTAAAATAGAAGATATGGCCGAAAGCTTGGACAAAAAAGTCCTCAGCACTGTTTTTAGCTCAATGTTCAGACTCTAAATGCTCAGTAAATCCGACAAAACAACATTTAATCCGATGCCCGTTGGATCGCGAAGAACGCTATGAATAACTTGAATTTGGTTAACAATCCAAAAGTTTTCTAACTACGAACACGAATCACCAGAGCAGTGGAAAAATTACTCCTAATCATTAATTCATATGACGAGCTTTAAAATTATTTGTTTGAACTATAACAGCAATCACAATACTCTCCTTGGTTGAATTTTTAATTTAAATGCTGAAAGCTCTACGACTAAAGCGCGGATCGATTGAAATCGATTTTGACAGTTGTTTTGGTCTCGATTGGAAATTTGTGTTTCAGACTTCACTTCTTTTTTTTGATTATAGTCGTTTCAACATCTTTATGTCATTCGCGACTTATATCAACGATGTAGTTGGCGGACAGTCATTGAAAAACTTATCCGGTACAACTGTGATCGATGTTTACTCTTGGGCTCCAACTCACGGACATCGGCTCAGGAAGCAACTGACTTTCCAACTGAACTATATCACAAGTCCAGACGTCACTTCTCTTAAATATAGGTTCACTAGTGAAAAAGGTTCAAGAGTGAAATAAATTTGTTTTCGAAAACTTCGAGGTAGATAAAAAACAAGCAGTATTCAGTTCAAAATTTAAAGTGTACCTAGGTAATGAACTTGAAACCAATATGGACAGATGGAACATCTTGAACGATGTATAGCTCAGGATGACCGAGCTGTAGAGACTAATTGGACTAGAATAATTTAAGGTAGTTGAGGAGGCTAAATATCAGAAAATCTCAATCCTTCAAGCAATAAAGATGTAATTTGTAACTTCGTCTATCAATCCGGCTGCCTACAGTACTTCGAATTTCACTTCATAAAGTTTGAGAAGGGTATTTCGCGGAGAGTATTTTAATGCGCGGTTGCAGTTCTTCGATTTCTAACTATAAGCAAATTCACAGAGCAAAAAGACTCATGACTTAAAATGTGTGCTGGCAATCCAGTTATTGCATTAGTAATCTGATTATTATGCATATCACTCTAGAAGAAATATGTTTGTACCTTTATGAGCAGTTATATCCGCTACGTTTCCCGTATTGAATTGATTTTTTTAGAAAAAAAACTCACAGTAAACTAACCAGTGTCAACGCGAGAATGTCGCAGTCACTAGTTTGTCAATGTAAATATTTTTCACCTCCCCAACGAATGCATTTACGCATTTTTTTCACTAATAGCAACGACTAGTAAGCAGCTCCCTCGAAAATCCTTCTCGCCGCAACGAACGTGCAACTTCTTCTCTTGAACGAGTTAGTCAGTTGCTGGTCAATTTGTTGCCGGAACTGTTGTATCCTTAGGTTCTACCGAGAAGTGACTTCTCGAGTTTACCGTTTATTTGTTTAGATCGTTATATCAATCTTGTGTACCCATCTATTCGTTTCCTGGGTTTACTAACCTCATACCTACTAACGGGTGGCGCGCAGTTCTAATGGCTTTCCACTCGCGCGCTTCGGCAAGCGTATCGATAAGTGATTTAAACGATGGGGTTTTGCGTTTGTGTTTTGGCGCGCTGCGAGTGCCCGTGTATCCTAATGAATGTTATTTACCTTAGATTTAGATAACGGTTACTAGAATAAACCACCTGAATTATTAAATAGGGTACCAAACAGTAGAATTATTTGTAAATAAAAAAAATTGAAGTGAATATTTTAAGGAAAACTTTCGATAGTACCACAAGCAACTTATCAGAGTCACATCACATTGCCCCTGCCATAGTTCGAATGCTGTAATAAGTTTTAATTATTGCAAATATTTGCGATTCATCAGCGTCGCGCCGAAATCCGTGAGGAAACTCGGTGATGTAAGCGAGCTGAGGTGTAAAGTAACAGTTCGAAACGCACCACTTTTTCTTTCTTTCACTCGAGCGTCGTCAAAACAAACTGCAAAAATTTGGAAGAAAAAATAAACACAAATTGCGCAGTCGTTTCACATGACATGATTTGCCAAAAAAGCAAGTCAAAAAAAAATGATGAATCAAAATGCGAAATGCATGAAAAACACAAATGGGTGCTGCGGGAGCCAAACTCGGACACTCTCTGATTCTGGGGAAACAGTTGAGGTGGATAAATAAAACGTAACATGAACAAAAAAAAACAACGAATAAAGAAGTTGCGATACGATTGGTGGACAGCTGCTACTAAAACATAAAGGAAAAGCCGAAAAAAGCACACCTTTATTGATAGGTGGTGACCACAAAAGGAAAACTAAATCCAACGGTCAACGAACTACGTATTTTCTTCAAAAAAAAAAAAAAACAACGGTTCACGAATCGAGATTGGTCCTCTCTTGACTTTCCTCTATTCGTCCACTAGGAAATCAATGATCTAGTTTAGTAGTGGTAGCTAACGAGTAGTAGGTAATCTCGACGAGGACTACCGAAGGCTCGCGCTGGCTGTTATGAAACATCCAGTGATTTGGCTCCCCTCAAATTTATGGTAAACAAAATCGTTAACATCATCATGAGCAAAGGGGCGCTCGAAGGCAACTGAGCAACTGATTAATTTAATGGGTTGCGTGTACTTGGGTGGAATTTCGATAATAAAAAAATGTCGTTTTTTTTTGGTTTAGTTTTTCATTGATTTGTATGTAGATCAATGAGACTTTTGCGTCAGGTCAGTTTATTTTATTTTTCAAATCAAAATTTAACACATACGTACTCAGAATTCAACAAAATTTCCTTACTCGTTTTGAAAAAAGGAAATCTTAAAAGCTTGAACAACAAATATTTTTAAAAGACTTTTTTCTATATCTCACTTATTACCGTATCATGTTTCTTAAGTAACAGCTTTTTCGTGCACTCACTACCGAATCCATTCCTCCCTTCAAGATTACGTCCGATTTCACTGGTTTTTACTTAGATACCTAACTTTTTACAGTTTGGATAATGTTAAAAAAAAAGATTGTAACAATGAAATAATATCGATGGAGGCCAAATTTGCGAGATTCATGACGGCTCCAGAAAGTCCTCTCAGGAGCCACTTTTATCCAGAAAACCATCAACCCTGGTTCATAATAATAAGATTAAAATAATACCAAAAGCACACCGAAAAGAATATTTTAGGAAAGTATCCATCCCAGAAATTCCCGTTTCCCGGAAAATTCCTAAATTTCTTAAGACTTTATTCATACAGCTTGATGATACCCTCTGGAACTTTTTGTCAATTATTTGATATTACAGCAATCCCTCCAAAATATGCTTATATAAGAGACAATGAAAATTTGGCAGCCATTTGATTTAAATTTAATTTTTTTTTTTCGAAGGTAATGGTAAAAAAAATGATAATTTAATGTAAATGAATATCTCAATAAAGAAGCTTTGAAACGTATTTCCCCTGGCTCTGCGTGAACCATGCCTAAAGTTTATATAAAAAATTAAGAATAACCAAGGCAAGTTTTTTTTAATTTTTATACATATGAACAGCAATTATGTGCCAGCCAAGTGTTAAAAAAAGATTTAAAAAAAGTTTGTTGAACACAACAATAAAAGAACGTGTTTTATCCATAGGTTATTTTAGCTTTTGACGAAACTTTCAATATAATAAGTACAGTGGGTGGCAACTAAAATTTTGGAATTTCTCTTACAAGTTGTCAGATGTACTTGAAGAAGATTTGATTCATTGGAAATAAAAGTACATTGTCCGTTTTTGAAAAAAGTGAACAGTTGAAAACTGTCCATAATCGGCTGTTCGGCGAAACTTCCGTTTGATGTCGGAACAGGAGCGTTGTACGGTCTTCATGTCAACTTGTGAATACATCTCTGAAAAAATCCAAGAAATGTTTGCAGTTCTTAGCTCTGCAATTATTTTTTGAAAACCAATGAGTTCAAAGTTCCGAAAAAATCTTCGATTGGGCGACACTGAGGTAGATTTGTCGGGTTGTGTTTCTTGGCTACGAATGAGTTTTCAGGATTGTGTTTTTGGCATAATACGATGACCCTTTATTCGGCCAAACCACGTATTGTCCATCTGCATGATGTTTGTGTAGAAACGGCATCAACATTTTCTTCAAACATCCATTCTGGTACGCATATCTTGATTAATAGCCAAACCAGAAGGCTTGAACAACGGCTTAGAAATACCTCTCTCGGAAAAGGCGGTGTACAGCATCACTTTCTGTTAGACTTATGTTTTAACCAGTATTTAATGTTCGGAGAATGAAGTAGAACTATCCTCGGAATAGTATTGATCGTTTCCGGGGATGTGCGTCTTCGAAAGAGGGAAGTAACTTTCGTCGTCCAAAACAAAACATTCTCCGCAATAATTTTTTATCACCCAGCGGATCCTCACAGTGTTCTGGGGCTTTTGTCTTCTTTCGGCACTCAATTCCAACTTTTTTAAATGTATTGCAAATGTACTGTTGAGAAAAATTGAACATTTTTTCGGAAACCCGTTGGCTCAGTAAATTCTTGTTGTAGAAGGCACGAGAAAGAGAACGAAGTTCTTTTGCGTTTTCGCTGGTCTGCCACTCCCTTCTTGCGAGTAGTTGTTGGGATTTCAGGATATGGTAAACAGTGGAAGCCGTCATATTTTTCCTTTTAAAATGTTGTACTGTATACTTTTTGCCGAGATTCTTGTGCAGTTCGTAGGACTGTACATCAAGGTTTTTTTACGCGGTTTTTTACACGTTTTTTTACATGGCTTTTTTTACACGGTTTCGCGAAATAACACGGTTTTTGAGAGAAAATATTCCTTTGAAAAAGTCTTTTTCAAAGGAAAACACTTAGAATCTTTTTGTAGTTGGGAAAATCCTTACTCTGAGACTAAGAACGTTATACATGAAGCCTGAGACCTGAGACCTGAGACCTTAGACCTGAGACCTTAGACCTGAGACCTAAGACCTGAGACTTGAGACATGAGTATTTCTTATTTCGACGGAATTTTGAGCAAAACAGGGCAAACATAACCAAAACAAAAAATACCGGCGAAAAGAGGAGAAGAAAAGCTATCACATACACACTCTCATTTTTCTCTGAGCTCGTTCATGTTTGACTCGAAAAGATTCAAAAATTTTAGTAACCATAAAAGTTATTGTAGTATGCGAGAGCTGGTGAAGCTCAAAAATGAGTTTTTCAATAAAGTACGGTTCGCAAGTTACTATAGCTATAACACAACATTTTGAGTTTCGCTTCATTCTTAAGCTATTATTTATAACGAACAAAAATTAATTTTGTCATACTATCCTACAATATTTTTTTATGAATTTTCCTATACTTAAGAAGTTAAATAAAAAATTAATACATGTAAAGAAGGAAAAAGACATCCCACCGGCCAAATGGGAGACGGCCGATGCAGTGCTTTTTTGGTAATCGGCCGGCGCGGCGGTGGCAGAAAAGCAATGACAATAAACTTTCTTTGGTAACCGATTTAGATGGTGCACTAGGGTAAGATATCGGACTGGCAAGCCGAGCTGAGGTGTTGCAATGAGTTCGATTCTCACTATATTTTTTCGGGTTGAATTATCCAATAGGATGAAAATCCCATAAAATGTTATTCTTGTTTCGTTTGAATGTAGTGGCCATGCATAATATTGCTTGGGAGCTCGAGTCTTCATGCCAGTAGTGCTTTTCCAATCATATCATAGGGGCCGTCCATAAATGATGTCACGCGTTAGGGGGGGAGGGGGGGTTTTGATTTTTGTGACAATTTGTGACATGGGGGGGAGGGGGGTCAGCTTGAGCGTGACATCACTTATCATTACAAAAAACGCAGCAAAACAATAACAAATAATGTTATTCTAAACTAGCTGATCCCATACGAACCCCGTTTCGCTTTCAACTTGGAATATGTCATGAACAGTTTGTATGAAAGCCTATTGCCAAGCATTTTCCAGAAGCACTTCTGAATTCATTGTTAAGTAAGAATTGCAAAAATATCGGTCGATCACTTTGTCTGTCGTCTGCTACTAAATTTGAAATCAGAAATCCTTTGACCGTGCTAAAAAACACGTGTATAAATTTCGACTCGATCATTGCATAACAACGCAATTATTGCTTAAAAGCTATACCCCTTTCGGGGGCTCTTAAACAATTTTTGATGACTGAAATCGATTGCCCTTCCCTCAAAACTCCCGTGTGCAAATTTTCAAAGCAATCCATTTTATAATAACGTCAATATTGCCAAAAACAGTGAAAAATTAATTTATATGGACGACCCCTTTCGTCGACCCCTGGCAAAGCATTTGACATCAGAAATTGGTTGCTCGTCGCTGAAAACTACCGTGTGCAAATTTTCATCCCAATCCGATGTAAAATAACGACGATATTGCAAAAATAGTGGAAGGGGTTATATGGACGACCCCCTTTGCCGGCCCCTTACACTGAATTTAATACCTGAAATCCATTGCTCATCTCTCAAAACTCTTGTGTACCAATTTTCGTCTGAATCCGATGTATAATAACATCAACAGTGAATAGTTTATATGGACGACCCCTTTGGCCGACCCCTGATTTTAGTTTGGATAAGTGAAATCAGTTGTTTGTCCCTAATAACTCATATGTGCAAATTTTCACCCCAATCCGATGTATAAAAACGTCAATATCACTAAGATACTGAAAATTTAATATGGACGACCCCCTCTGCCGGCCCCTTACACGGAATTTGATACCTCAAATTGGTTGCACGTCACTCAAAACTATCGTGTAGGTACCAATTTTCATCTGAATACGATGTATAATAACGCCAATATTGCAAAAACAGTGAACAGTTAATATGGACGACCCCTTTGGCTGACCCCTTACACAAAATTTGACACCTGAATTCGATTGCTCGTCTTTCAAAACACTCATGTGCAAATTTTCAACACGATCCGACGAAAAGTAACGTCAATATCGCGAAAACAATATTTGTCTTCTATGGACGACCCCCTTCAGAAGGGGTCATCCGAGAATCTAAAAACATTTTTCATCCTTCCTGGTCCTAATGAGCATCCATGCCAAATTTCAGCCCTCTAGCCCTTAAGACGGCTGAGTCTATAGAGGACAAACAAACAAACAAACAAACAAACATACAGAAATTGCTTTTTATATATATAGATTCAATAAAACTATACTTGCACCATTCATTTAATGAATAATAATACTCACGTAATCACTTTTGGTAAATTTTATTAGCATAAGAAAGTTCACAAGAACACTTTCACTGCAACACTCAGGAGAGTCCTTCCCACTTAAATTGTGGCAAAACGTGAACAGGATTGCTTGGCTATTCTAACCTGTGGAGAAGATTTGGATTGCGAATGGATTCAAGAAGAGGAACTAGATTTGGATAGTTGGATAGAGATTTGGTCATTGATATGGAAAGTCATCAACATAATCCTTGGACTCATGATTGAAATGTGTTTTAAGCAATGATTGAAGGCTTGTTAAAAGTTGTTAACCTTTTTTTCAATTCTTTGAATAAAACTGATGAATTTAAAAAAAGCAACATTTTTAATCAAATTTCTATGAGTTGAAAATTTTACTCCAGGGGAGGGGGGTTAGTAAAACGTGACGTAATACAAAAGGGGGGTTACGGAATTTGTGACAATATGTGACGGAGGGGGGAGGGGGGGTTAATTTTTTCCAAATTTTGCGTGACATCATTAATGGACAGCCCCATATCTGGTACGGTACACTTTTCAGCGCATTTTCGGAATAGAGATTTGCTAAATAGACATTGGATTTTTGCAACCTCTCCTATTAGGATATATTGACAGTTCTACACGAACATTTTAGCAGGAGGCCTCAGCCCTAATCTCAAACCATGGGAGAACAGAATCGATTTTTGAGAAGGGCGCACGATAAACGCGATTTCCCGGTACTAATATCGACAAATTCGTCCTGTGGAAAGGCGAACATCTGTGTTCGTGTTTTGATTTTTTTTGGGTGTTCAGGGGTGCCAAGTGCATTGATATTTGGAAAATTATTATTATTTTTTTGATTGCATTGTTATTGAAAAATCTGAACGAAATAACAACTGTCTGTATCGCACACTTAAATGAGGTAGCGAACAATGTGGATATGTTTAAAATAATCAGTTAATCAGTCAATATAGACGGGGCTTTCATTAATTTACTTGTTTGTAACTGTGAATGATTTTGCATTCGTTTTTAGAAGTTGGAAACAACTCTGTTTTAATCTACCGGGCAGTACATGAAAATATATTTCAGATGTTTTGCATTAACCTTGAAAATACATTTGCAAAAGATGGCTTATCTTCATCCATTTAGGGACGACCCGTAATGAATTCAAAAGTTTAGCTGTTGATAGTTTAACACTTTAATCAACTCAGAAATATTATGAGTTTAAAACAAGCAAATACTGATTCTAGAAACGCACCTAGCTTCACTGGTGAGGCCACCAGCGAATCAATATTTGAGGTTATGGCTGAGGCCAATTTTTCGCCAATACTATCGTCCGTATATACCCTTATGGGTGTGCTACAAATCCATACAAAACACTTAAAATTACCCGATTTTTATATAATTTTGTTTAGTTGTTTTTCGAGATAAAGCTTCGAATATCTGTGATTTTACGATGAGATTTGTTTGCTGTCCCGAGTGTGTTAAGAAAACCACGATTAAATTCTATTTAATAAATAGTCAGCCACCGACCGTGGCCTAGAGGATAGCGTTTCAGTCTTCTAAGCCACAGGTCATGAGATCGAGTCACGGTCACGGCATACATTGTACTCATTCTGAGGGCTAGTGGTGTTAGCATTAGTAAGATGCTAGCCATTATATCCTTGAAAGATGTACGCTTTAGTCATAAGTATAAATTAATTTAGATCTCTTCAAAGAAACATGAAGTTTCACTGAGATCC
The DNA here is from genome assembly GCF_029784155.1 of Uranotaenia lowii. NCBI lineage: Eukaryota > Metazoa > Arthropoda > Insecta > Diptera > Culicidae > Uranotaenia > Uranotaenia lowii. Next base: position 144,472,490 of record NC_073692.1, read on the forward strand.
TACATGTGTGTGTTCGGTTTTTTAGTTGATTTCAAGGACGTCTCATTAAGGGGGAAAAACAAAACGATCCACAATTATAGAAAGTAGATTTCCTTTTGCGCTAAGAAAACGCATTAACGGGTTGTCAGAGAGGTCATATAACGAAATAATGATAAATTGAACTTACATGTCTTTCCTTGTCATCGAATGACGATATCGGTAGCCTATGCTGACAGTCCTCCTCTGGAGAGACCGACCTGTGATACTGCTTTGTATGCTAGCTAACTGGCAGTTGCACTTCCGAATCCTGTGAGGGAATCAAATATGTGTTCAGGAACCGCACTCCCAAATCCTAATGATGCTATTTTTGCGACTTGACGGCCCGGGTGGGTACCTACATGTTCAGCGTGGCACTTCCGATGCTAAACGATGTGTTTTTAGAGCTTTCTGGAAGCCTGGAAGGTGAAAGACAGGATTTAGCAAATAAAATATCGTAAATATGGAAATGAAAAAAAAACAGAGCAGAAAAAGTTGTGTAGGAACTACTCCAAGGAAATTCAAATATCGGTTTGTCTCTGAAATTATAGCGAACCGAATAATAGGCTACACGAATAACGTGACCGTTCACGAGCAATACTTAAAAATGGAAACAATTGGTAAAACACTTTGAAAAAAGTTGCAAACCTTGCATTGTTGAAACGAATTGTCCGTATGCCTAGAGATAGAAAAAAAAGCTGCGTTTTTTTAAACAGCATCCTGATTTGGGTATGTAAGTCTGTTCGCTAATTCCGTAATTACCGTGCATCGTACACAAAAAGTAGCCAATCGACTCCGATGGTGTGTAGAACGCAATACAACCCCTTTTAATTTACGTCATAGAAGCTCGGCCGAGGGTGAGGTGATATTTACGCCATATCATCCGATAACTCCAATTGTATTGGTTGAATTGATGATGGATTGACGAAATTTGTTCTTCTTCACGCGATACACAGGTGTGTTCTGCAGTACTCTACCTACCTACATACCTGTGGTGGATATATGTACGTACATAAATACGTCAAACTTCATTCAACCTCCGGTTTAAAGTCATCATCCCGGAGGACACAACTTCAATGACCAAGATCAAACAAAAACGATATCCACTGGTTTCGGAGTCGATATCGAGATAAAAAATCGATACAGCAGTAGTTTCAATTTAAATATCGCTAAAACCATAAATAAATAAAAGTTGGATTGCATATGACATGTTTTGAAACCAGCTCGACTTCAAAGAGCAATAGAAAGTAGAATCGATTTTTTTTAAATCGTTTGGGAGTTTGCCGTTATCGTCAGCAAATCATAGAATAGTATGTTTCCCGACCCAAACTATGCCATTCCAAAATGTGGGCTACCGCCATGCGCGTAACATTTGCTCGTGCAACTTTGCGAAGATCATCGACCGAGCTGTCCAAAACAGATTTGCAGATTTCGAACTTCCATTCAGTTTCGGGATGGGTTCCACCAAAACATCTCTCCTCGCAGTATACGGATTGTAATATTAGTGTGATTCAATATTTTTGACCCTTTCTTTTTCTGAATTCGTGCTTAAATTCAACATCTGCATTGATTCTCAATTTTCATGATTTTTTTCGCCGTTCATTCTTATGATGTAAACAAATCATAGTTTTGCGAACCACCCTGCTGAGTCACTCCTCACTCATGTTTCCTCTATAATTTGCCAAAAAACAAGTCCCAAAAAACTGACCAAACCGGTGGTCTGACCGAACTCGGTCGTTGTATGCCTCCTCTTCCATACAATTCAATATCTTTCTTTCATCTGTATAGGTCCGCTCCATTCCGGGACTCGACTCGGTCAGACATCACCTGATTTTTCGACTCTATTGTATTGCATGTTTTATTGCCCTCTCTCGCCATCCCCGATGATTCGCCGTCGTCGGTTCGCGAATTAATCGGATTTTTACGGCATCTCATAATAATGCTATCTGCCCGTCGTCGTCCGTGGGCTGTTGTTCCTTTTTCCTATCACTGAGCGCACATGTTATGAATGAGAAATTCGGCATCGAACGGTCAGGAGAAAGATCGCAGCTAGTAATACACTTATTTATCATTGCACTAAAACATAAATTGAAACAATCAGTTTTTTTTACATATTACAAGTGATGTTTAAAATGTGTAAAATTTTTATAATTTATACCTACATTCAACTTTTGGTTTACCTACACTTTGTTTCAAGTACTTTTATAAACTTTGATCAGTCTTTGTTGAGTGCATTCTGATGCTAAATAATTATTGTTAACATCTACATTTTATCCTTTAAAAGTCATTCCGCAACTTTTTTGTTCCCTGCAGCTCATACTTATTCATTCACTTAATGCACTGAACGCTTCAGAAAATCCTTTTTCCAAACAACAAAGGTTTCTACCGATTCGGTCAGTAGAGTCGCAAATTTCACCGTGTTCAGTTTTGGCACGTTTCTGTCTTCAATTCTGTTTGTAGCTCTATACTAGCGGCATTTTCGTTTCCGTTCTGTTTCAGTGCGTTCGTTCTGGCTACAGAACCTAAATAGCTAGGTATATACGTAAGGTTCAAACCTGTATTTTTTCTGCCGAAAGTTTCTGATTCGTCTGACGCAACTTGAGAAAAAGGAACCAAGAAAAAACAAATTAGAAAATCACGATTGGCAGACGTTTCAAGAATTTTACAAGGAAAAAAAGGCGGTCCACCACAATGGTCCTGTATGCTATTTTTATGGTAAACATACTTTGGAGGAAAAAACTCAAAATTTAAATTAAAAGGAAAAATCAATCAGTGATTAAACCTTGATCACCTTATTTTGTTTTTACAAATTTTAAAAAAGTTTAACGATTTAAAATGCACCAGTATTACAGTCATTCGCATAAAAACAAAAAATCATTGACTACTTTAAAGGGTGATACGGTCAAAATTTGGTCAATATCAACTTGACGTATTTCTTTCAATTTTGCATTTAAAAAACCTGAACACCCCTCATTTTGAAAGTGTGTGTGTGTGTAGAATGTTGATCCTATTCTGATTTTGGAATTCACTCTTCAGTTGTCAAAATGCCGTCCAAGGAAGAAGAGCAGCGTATCAAAATTTTGCTCGCGCATTGCGAAAATCCAAGCTACTCGTACGCAAAGCTGGCAAAATCGCTAAAATTTGCCAAATCAACCGTTACAAATTTAATTAAAGTGTTTGGGGAACGTTTGTCGACAGCCAGAAAGTCTGGATCGGGGGGAAATCGAAAACCGGAAGCCGCTGAGACGACAAAGAGAGTTGCCGGTAGTTTCAAGCGAAACCCTAACCTCTCTCTCCGAGATGCCGCAAATAAGCTGGGTGTATCGTCTACAACCGTGCATTGCGCCAAAAAACGAGCCGGACTATCGACTTACAAGAAGGTAGTGACTCCAAATTGCGATGATAAACAAAATACGACGGCCAAAACGCGATCCCGGAGGCTATACACGACGATGCTGACGAAGTTTGACTCCGTGGTAATGGACGACGAAACCTACGTCAAAGCCGACTACAAGCAGCTTCCGGAACAGGAGTTTTATAGGGCAAAAGGAAGGGGAAAGGTAGCAGATATTTTCAAGCACATGAAACTGTAAAAGTTCGCGAAGAAATATCTGGTTTGGCAAGCCATCTGTACCTGTGGCTTGAAAAGCAGCATTTTCATAGCTTCCGGGACTGTCAACCAAGAAATTTACGTGAAAGAGTGTTTGAATAAACGTCTGCTGCCTTTCCTGAAGAAACACGGTTGTTCCGTAATGTTTTGGCCGGATTTAGCATCTTTCCATTACGGTAAAAAGGCCATGGGGTGGTACGCCGCCAACAACGTGCAGGTGGTTAGCAAGGACAAAACCCTCCCAACACGCCAGAGCTCCGCCCAATTGAGAAATACTGGGCTATTGTCAAGCGGAACCTAAAGAAGACCAAAAAAACTGCTAAGGACGAGCAGCAGTTCAAGGCAAACTGGCTTTCTGCGGCGAAGAAGGTGGACAAGGTGGCTGTACAAAATGTGATGGCAGGGGTTAAGCGTAAGGTCCGGCAATTCGGATGTGGAAAAGCGGAAGCCTAACTGAATATTTTTCCTGAATTTTATACTAATTAAACTTGAAAAGAAATTTAATTTGTTTTTTTAAATAAAGGATTTCACCGATTTACACGCATTTTCCCTTGACCAAATTTTGACCGTATCACCCTTTAGATAAATGTACTGCTCCTAATTCACATACATAGTTCCGCGTTTATGAGAAATAAAAACAGCACTACTTTATGTTTTCCTACGAAAATAATAGGTTGTTTTTTTTTAAATTAACCATTTATAAGTAAAAGTGAATACTGATGTGTCTACGATTATTGGGAAGAATGACAGCTTGCTGTTAAATTCCTTGAAAAAAAAAGATGCGTCTACGAATTATGTTATTTGAAGGTTATATTTCTGGATAAATCTCGATGGCCTACACGTTAATCATGATAACTGATGCAGTAGTTTTGGCATGATTTGCTATCGACTCGGTAGTTGAGATGAGCAGTGGTATACTTGATAGGATGAGGAAAGGAAAGGAAAGTTTCTTCCAGCATCAACTACAAAAAAATGTCAGTAAAACTACTACTAAATGTCGTAGCCCGTTGCGTAGAGGAAAGCCTTCAAGTCTTCTAAGCCAGCGGGCATGAGATCGAATCCCGGTCACGGCATACATAGTACACTTTCTGTGGGTTGAAGGTTTTAGCATTTGTAAGATGCTAGCCATCATATCCTCGAAAGATGTACGCTTAGAGTTACGAAAAAGGAATCTCTTCGAGGAAACATCAAGTTTCATTGAGATCCTGTATGTGTTTGTGTTCGTTTAAAAAAAAATCCTTAGGATGAGCCTTATTAAACCCAGAAAATCGATAACAGGTCCAAGTTTTTAGACGCTGTGAGCTCTTCGCCGAATACTTCCACAACGTGTATCTTTTGAACAACGCAGAAATAAGACAAGACCGCCAATCACCAGTAGAAATCTTACCCGAATTCACTATAGCGGTTCCTGATATACGTAGAAAGATTTTGGCGCTCGAGGAATCGAAAAGTTGTGGCCCTAAGGGTATACCACACTCATTCTTGAAAAAAATGTGTGAGTGGAATCAAAAAGCACTTCCACTTCCTCTTCACTTCATCAATTCGTGCCGGATTATTTCCGAAGTTTTGGAAAATCTGGCATGTTATACCGATACACAAGAACGGTTCCAGGCTCACAGTAGAAAACTATCGTGGTGTTGCAATTCTCTCTTCAATACCCAAACTTTTTGAGAGTATTGTATACGTAAGATTTACCCGTGGATTGAAACGAAGACTTCGGACGTTCAACACGGTTTTCTCAAGAAACGCTCAACCGTAACGAACCTAACAGAGTTTGTATCAAGGACCTCACAGTGGATGATGCAAGGTTTCCAAGTTAACGCAGTATACACTGACATGTCCAAAGCCTTTGACGCAATCAATATAAACGCTCTACTGTCGGTATTATGCAAGAATGGAACAACCGGATCTTGTCTACAATGGATTCGTTTGTACCTGATCGAAAGAACGCAATGTGTCAAACTGGAGAACGTGAGATCTAGTAGTTTCTCGTTCAACAGTGGTGTTCCACAAGGGAGTCACATGGGACCCCTTCTTTTCATCGCTGTTATGAACAAATTTCTTGAAGTGCTGACTGATGTGTTCGCGCTGGTTTATGCCGATGCTTTAGAAATGTTTTTGCCTATTCGTCACCCGAACGATTGAGTGACTCTGCAAAATGCCTTACACAGATTTACAGAGTGGTGCAGAAGATTAGGCCTAAAGATCAATTCCCCGAAATGCAACCTGATAGCATTTTCTCGGAAAATAAGCAATATAACTTATGAATACCGCTTAGAAAACGATTGCATCATTGCTCGGCAAAGCTCAGTGAAAGATTTGGAAGTGGAGTTGGACACGGAGTTAACTTTTTCAAAACACATCGAAAAAATTGTAGCAAAGGCAAATTCTATGTTCGGAATGGTTAGTAGAATCTGTCACTAGCTGGATAATCCCTATACGATGGTCTTAATCTACACTGGGTTAGTTAGGACCGTCATTGAATATGCCGGCATTGTGTGGCGATCGTACTACAACATACACAACAATAGACTAAAGAGATTTCAGAAGAAATTCTTGAAATACGCTTTGAGAAACCTTGGGTAACAAGCAAAAATGCCGGATCGAGTCTTGTGCATGCTGGTAGGTTTGGATACGCTGGAAACCCGAAGAAAATCGATCGACGTACTGTTTCTAAAGGATTTAATTTAATCTGTGGAAGACATTATTCGCCGTATTAACGAAGCGTAAGGCCGTTTCAACTAGCTAATCGGAACCAGAATTACGCCAGAATCGAACCAATGTACCGGATGATGGCATTCTACAAAGCAAACGTCGATATTATTCAACTAAGCATGATCAGAGAACAAATTAAAAGTAGAATTGTGTATTTTACAAATTAACAATTAGTGTAGTTGTTAAGTGTCATTTATATTATAGAATAAAATAAAGGGCTGAAGCCTAGCAAACTGCAACGTTAATAACAAACTAGAACAATTATGTTAAACCACAACCACTCGACTTACGATCAACAATATTATTTAGTAATTTTACCAGGAAACTGTGTTAGAAATTAGGTGGATATGTTAAACAGTCGGCTCTGTGCAGAGGTGACCTCGATCCTGAAGCACAAATTTATTTTTTTCATCCTTTTCTCTACGTTTCTTCTCTATCTATTGATCACTAGGACGTGGCCGGCGGTCTTATTGACGTAGGAAGAGAGAGCATCAGTTTTTTGGATTGAGAATGAGTTGCTAGTCCCTGCTTTGCACAAAATTGATGGACTCGGTCAAACACGGAGTAGCAACTATTGGCGATGTGGAATTAGTTTTACTTAGTGAACCTACATACAAGAGAAGCGACGTCTGAAACACAAAATTCTAATCGATACAAAAGAACTGTCAAAATCGATAATCTTTTACCTTTGTTATTGAAAACTTAACCAAGGAAGGTATTGTGATTGTTGTTATAGTTCCTAACAGATAATTTTAAAGCTGGTCACATTTATGATTAGGTGCAATTTTTTCAATGCTTTTGTGAATCGTATTCCTAGTTAGAAAACTATCTCATTGTTAACGAAATTCAAGTCATTCATACCGTTTATCGCGATCCTTTGGGCATCGAATTCAAAGTTGTTTTGTTGGATTGGAGGAGCGTTCACTTTAGAGCTTGAACATTGAACCAGAAAACAGTGCTGAGGATTTTTTTGTTCAAGATTTTGGCGATGTTGTCACAAACTTTATTTTAAAAGGGATCAGATGTCGCTTCTCTTATATGAAGGTTCACTAGTTCTACTGAGTCACACCAACGACCGTGGAGTTCAGAATGCTGCAATATATTGTTCTCATAACTGCTCGACTAAGCCCTCGTTATAAAATTCAACTCAACTGGAAATACCAAGCTATCTAACAATTTTTTTACATAAAAATATCTTAATCTTTGAAAAGCATTTTGAATTTTTCTATCCAAGGTGGATGTAAGTAGTCAATCATGCTAATCTAACCTAACAGGTCTAAATTTCGTTAATGAGCCATATGGTGCTGCTATCTAAAACTTGAAGCTTGAAATAAAAAGTTTTTGAATGATACAGTCTGTATCTAGATCAACGGAACACATTTTTAAATCATTTTACGCCACATTTTTAAATCATTTTACGTCTAACATGTCAAATTCGTATGTGCCATAGAAAATTTTGAAGAAAAAAACCTTTTCAAATCCTCAGAGAACCCGAGAATTCGCATTAAAATAGCAGATTTTTACTAAAATTTTTCGAAGGATTATTACTGACTCAAACATTGTAAATTCGATGAAATATTACTGATTTTGTAGGAAGACATAAAATGGTGCTTTTTATATTTTGCACTATTTGTTCATGTTATTCATGTTATTTCTCGAACGTGAAAGAAGGGTAGAATTCTCTTAAGATTAAAATAAGAGAATAAGATTCCAATCAAAGAAAAACAAATAAAAAAAAGAACCTCTGTTCTTTCTTCCTAGTTCAGTTGAAAATCTGAAATTCAACTAATTGGAACTTTAAGCAAAGCTTTCAATGATAATTGGAATAAGAGACAAGTTTCGAATGCCCATATCGGGCAGGTTAAATGCCTCTTTTAAGAAAAAAATAAGTTAACCATGTAAAATTTAAGCTTTTTATTACTAAAACTTTAGATTTAGAGTGAAACAGTGGGAATAGAACTGCTTAATACTGATCTGTTAAAATATCATATGAACGATATTTTAACATGAAAAATTTCACCCCTAACTATGTTGAATGCAAAAGAACTTGAGATTTTTGACAAATTATCAGCTTTGAAATATGCTTGGCATGAGTTACTACTATTTTCAATACGAAAATAGTGCAAATGGAACTGAAATATTGCCCAAAACATATACAGTTGCGTTCAAAAAAGAATGAAATCGCGTGAAGCAGCGCACTCGCTTCCAAATTTGACCAGCTACCATTTCTGTCTGGATTGATAGTTTTTCATAAAATTCTCACAAAATCTAATTCAACTATCCAACTAACACTCAGTTATTTAGTTCTTTAAGTTAAATTATTGCAACCGGACTGTGGTGGCTTCTACAGAACAAGGAAACTTAAAGGTTTTTTTTTTTTTTACAATGCATTTATTTGAAACGGCTCGTACCGTAGGTTTCAAAGAGCCAATGTCTGGTTTGTGTAATTACATTTTAAAGTATTCAAAGATTTAGATAAAGTGAAAAAGAAAGTAGTAGTTATAAACGGAGATCAATAGCTTTTAGAAAGAGGTAGATTTCGAGCATGTAATCAATGTCTATCGCAGCTAATACATCTCTCACTGGGGTGTTGGGTGGTTTTCCTCGGGCCCGAAGGGAGTCTATTAAATTCGCCCTGGCGACAAGGTGGTCCTCACACGACCAAACAATATGCTCGATGTCATGGTAACCTTGACCACAACCACATAAATTGCTGCCAGCAAGATTAAAACGATAGAGTAACGCGTTTAAGGAACAATGATTGGACATGAGACGGGAAAATACTCGAATAAAATCCCGACGCAAGTCCAACCTATTGAACCATGGTTTAAGGCTTACCTTTGGGAAAAACTTGAAGGTTAACTAAAATTATTCTGGACATTCGTGCTTAAACCTTGGTAGGAATGTATAGCAAAATTTCAGTTCACCTTTAGTCGTTTTAGGATTTCAGCAAAGTATAAGAGTCTTTCAACACGTCTATGTTTTTTAAGGTTGATAATATTCAAAGGTTCTTAAAATCCATTTAATATATAGCACAACGCTTTCAAAGGCCGTTATCAATTTAGACCAAATTTTGAGTTTAGGTAAAGTTATAGTCTGTGGTCAATTTAGACCAAATTTTGGGTTTAGGTAAAGTTACAGCCTAACAAGTATAATTCCATTTTTTGCGTTTCCCCGGTCTTATTTTTTCTTCCTTTTGTAAAACGTTATGAACTTGTCCTCTTGATTATAACATCCTTGACCTTTTCCTTGCTGGTTGATCTAGGTGCACAAATTTCGTTATATACATTTTTCGGATTTCGCAGACAGATAATAATAATCGTCGTTAGTTAGCGCAAATTGTATAACAAAAGATCAGCCACATTTATCTTGTCGCAAGAGTTGTTCTCATACGCTCTGGATTGTACTGGCATGAAGCTTCCTGATGTTCGGTACGAATACTTTTGGTCTTTTTTTCCTCTTTTCACGAAGACCTTTTGTAAGTCTACTGTGGCATAGATCTAGGTAGGAGATAGCGATAGTCTCGGCAAAGGCCAAGGGTTCGCGTTTTGCGATGAAAGTGAGAATATAATTTGTTAAGCGATATACAATTGGGCAAAAACTCTATCTTAAGTGACTTTTAGTCTACTTGTTGCTAAGGGAAAAAAATGTTTCCAAATCTTGTTACAAGAATTTTACTAATTTTTACGCTAGATTCGTAACGTCATCTAACGTACTTGATAGTATCCTAAGCAATTTAATTTTCATTCAGCTGAGGAATGTTAAAAGTTTGTCACTCAACATCAATTGAGCTAATCGAATCACGGCTCAGGTCATGATGTTGACACACATGATGGGTGAATATATCACTTTTTATACGCGACTCTCATTTGTTCGATTGAGGCGTTATGATTACGCTGTCACCCCAGCTAACCAATTTCAATTGATCCCCATCAAGCGAGACGCGTGCCGGGCACTCGACCAGTTTTTCGAACCGGTTGCCGATGAACAAAAAAAACCTTTGACCCATCTATCTATCTAGATAGCCCCATTTAAAGATATTTCGATTAGTGTCCTTTTCACTTTTAAGGCTTTACCATCTAATTAACGATACTTATGTTGTTTTTTTCGATTTGTTTTGCTCCACCCACACAGGCCTTCCTCCCTGACGTCGGTCAACAGTTCGCGTGTCTTCAAAATCTCGGCCAAGCAGCCAGCAGCGACAAACGAGCGGACTTCCAGCCGCCATTCCTTCCCGTGGAAAGCGTTCCCACAAGAAAAAAACACGACGCAACAAAAACGAAACAATGCCTGCTCGCTTCGAGGACGTCACTACTGACACCCGCCGCGGTGTCCCCCGGGACCTTGGGGGACACTACGATGGCTGCCAGATTCGGGATGACGTTTGTATCACGGGGTTTTCCGGCCGCCTCCCGGAGAGCTCCAACATTGACGAGTTCAAGCGAAATCTGATGGAGGGTATCGATATGGTAAATGACGATGATCGCCGTTGGCCCCGGGGCCTGTACGAGCTGCCGACCCGGATCGGCAAAATCAAGGACGAAGATCTGCAAAATCTTGACGCCGAGTTCTTCAAGATTCCCCCGAAACAGGCAGAATGTATGGACCCTCAGATGCGAATGCTGCTCGAGTGCACTTACGAGGCTATCATTGATGCTGGTACGTTTATGGTTTCTATGTAAAAGTATATTGAAATTATAAAATCAAATTAGGTTTAAATTTTAAACCGGGAGTTTCAAGGTGAACAATCGTTTGAACACCGAGTTGAAACAAACTCTAAGGCACTTGATCTACAAAATCCTTAATTGCAATACAGTCAAATATTTGAAAAGATTTTTTTTTCCTTTTTTTGTGGGAATGTAACCGATTAAGGTTGTTCCTTCAAATATTTTAATCAAAATTCAGTCAGTTTTCATAATTTTACCTAAAAACTTGTAAATCATAAAATCCATTTTACAACCAAGCAGTAGTTTCAACCACAATGACGCACATTCAGGCGATCGCGGTACAATATTTACGCCATCGATCGATCGAGTATTTTTGCGAAACAACGTAGATCCGTATGAAGATTTGTGTTTTTTTGCCCACAACTAATGTCATACACGCTGTATATACTATTGAGAATTGAACAAGCGCAAATATCAGCACTTTGATGATTGCAAACGGTCGAGTCATAAACACGCGCAACTTTTTTGTCCGTTTCTACATACACAGGCAGGGAGAATGAAAAAAATCCGCTAATTGTTTTGACCACTTTGTTTCGCCCTCGTCTCTGTTCATGGTAGGCATCAACCCTCAGGAGATTCGTGGCAGCCGAACGGGCGTCTATATCGGATGCTCCAATTCGGAAACCGAGCAGCACTGGTGTGCCGATCCGGATCTGGTCAATGGGTACGGGCTGATCGGTTGTGCTCGTGCTATGTTTGCCAACCGACTTTCGTACACGTTTGACTTCAAAGGACCGAGTTATGCAGTTGATACAGCCTGTTCCAGCTCTCTGGTAGCCATGTCGACGGCTTTTGCCGATATGAAGGCGGGACGCTGCGACGCGGCCATCGTGGCCGGTTGTGGGTTGATCCTGAAGCCAACCATGTCATTGCAGTTCAAAAGACTGAATATGTTGGGCAAGGATGGTACTTGTAAGGTGTTTGATGAATCCGGTAACGGCTACGTGCGTTCCGATGGGTGCGTTGTCACATTTATGCAGCGTGCGTCGGACTCACGTCGTATCTACGCCAGCGTTTTGAATGTGCGTATCAATACCGATGGGTACAAAGAACAGGGCATTACATATCCCATCGGGGAAATGCAGAAGCGACTCATTAAGGAAACTTATGAAGAAATAAGTCTCAACCCAGCAGATGTAGTTTACGTCGAAGCTCACGGAACTGGTACCAAAGTTGGAGATCCTCAGGAAGTAAATGCCATTACGGATTACTTCTGCAAGGATCGCAAGACTCCTCTGTTGATCGGTTCGGTCAAATCAAACATGGGACACTCGGAACCTGCTTCAGGAGTGTGCTCGATCGCCAAAATGTTGATCGCTATGGAAGCTGGTATCATTCCTGGAAACCTGCATTACAAAAACACCAACCCAGATCTTTACGGATTGATGGATGGACGCGTAACCGTCGTAGACCGTAATCTCCCGTGGAACGGTGGCATTATTGGGTTGAACTCTTTCGGCTTTGGTGGAGCCAATGCTCATGTCATCATGAAGTCTCACCCTAAACCGAAACCCATCAGTCCCAAGGACGGTTTCCCTAAATTGGTGCTGGCCTCGGGTCGAACAGATGAAGCTGTAGAAGCCTTCCTAGACGCAGCTGCAGAAAACAAAGACGATGAGGAACTTGTTGGATTGATGAACGAAATTCAAAGCAAGAATATACCGCTTCATTTCCATCGCGGTTATACTGTACTTGGTGACGGTCAAGCTGTTCGAGAAGTCCAAGAGCTGAATGATGAAAAACGCCCGATTTGGTTTATCTATTCGGGTATGGGCTCTCAGTGGGCTAGTATGGCCAAGGACATGATGCGCGTCGAGGTGTTTAGCAACAGTATCCACCGTTGCGCTGAGGCTCTACGTCCCGAGGGTATCGATCTGATCGACATTCTCACTAAGAGTGATGAAAGCAGGTTCGACAACATTCTCAACTCATTTATTTCGATTGCCGCTGTTCAAGTGGCTCTTACCGATGTTTTGAACCACGTCGGTATCAACCCGGATGGTATGGTTGGCCACTCGGTTGGTGAGTTGGGATGCGCCTACGCCGATGGTTGTTTCACGCCGGAACAAACCGTACTGGCTGCCTACTGGAGAGGTCGTAGCATCCTGGATACCCAACTGCAGCCTGGTCAGATGGCAGCCGTTGGACTTTCGTGGGAGCAGTGTAAGGAACGTCTACCAAAGGACATCATTGCTGCTTGTCACAACAGCAGCGACAGTGTTACAGTAAGTTGAACCTATCTTCAGTAACCCTGACCCCACTTATAATCACCTTTTTCCAGATCTCCGGTCCCGTTGACTCAGTCAACAAGTTCATTGCTGAGCTCAACGGTGAAGGCGTCTTTGCCAAGGGCGTTAAATCATCCGGCATTGCTTTCCACAGTCGATACATCGCTGATGCAGCCCCAAAACTACGAAAATCCTTGGACAAGATTATACCCAACCCGAAGAACCGTTCACCGCGTTGGATCAGTACCAGCATCCCGGAAGAAGCTTGGAACACACCCCTGGCCCAGCAGTCTTCATCGGCATATCACGTGAACAATCTGCTCTCATCGGTCCTGTTCGCTGAAGGACTCCGCCACGTTCCCGCCAATGCTATTTGCATCGAAATCGCACCCCATGGTTTGTTGCAGGCCATCCTGAAGCGTGCTCTCGGCAAGGATGCAACAAATCTGAGCCTGATGAAGCGAGCTACCGAGAACAATGTCGTTTTCATGTTGAGCAATCTTGGAAAGTAAGTTCTGCAGTAATGACCCGAGGCGTGGTCTCGCTTAACTAATGAAAACTTTGTCTTCTTATTTTAGACTATATGCAGCTGGTGCTCAACCACAGGTACAGAGACTGTATCGCCCGATCTCTTTCCCGGTAGGACGTGGTACTCCAATGTTGAACTCGCTCATCAAGTGGGATCACTCTAACAAATGGTTCCTCGCCAAGTTTGGAGTTGAAAGTAAGTTTTTCATTAAATTTTAAAGATACCAAAATACCTAATACATTATTCTTCATCGATTTCAACAGACCGATCTGGCGAAACTATCATCGACGTAAATCTTGAGAAACCAGACGATGCCTATCTGGCTGGTCATACCATCGATGGCCGAGTGCTGTTCCCGGCTACCGGTTACATGACCTTGGCGTGGCGAACTTTCGCCAAGATGCGTGGTGCCGACATTGAGAAGACCCCGGTAGTGATCGAGAATGCTGTGTTCCACCGGGCAACTATTCTGCCGAAAGATGGATCCGTCAAATTTGGGGTCAACTTTTTCGATGGCACAGGTGCGTTCGAGATTTGTGAAGGTGGTTCATTGGCCGTTTCTGGTAAAATCTCTATTCCTGAGAAAATTGAAAACGAAGAATTGGATTTGTATCCGTTGGAAGACGACAAAAGCGGAATTCCCATGAACACGAGCGATGTATACAAGGAGTTGCGTCTGCGTGGCTACGACTACGGTGGAATTTTCAGGGGCGTTACCAAGTCCGATGGAAAGGCTATCAAGGGAGAGTTACAGTGGAAGGATAACTGGGTCAGTTTTATGGATACCATGTTGCAGTTTAGCATTTTGGGTAAAAATATGCGCGATTTGTATCTGCCGACTCGAATTGAGAAGATTATCATCAATCCGGCCCGTCATATGGACATGATGAATACATTAAAGTCCAAGGACCAGGATGTTCCAATCAGTGTTTACAGAAACATCGATGTGATAAAGAGTGGTGGTGTGGAAATGCGTGGACTCAAGGCTACGTTGGCACCAAAACGTTCTGGTTCACAGGCTCCGCCCACTTTAGAGAAGTATGTGTTTGTTTCGAACAACAACGATAAAGAATTGGGAGACAGCAGTGAAAAGGCTCGATTCCGATCGATCGCCGCAGCTACGCACATTGCTATCGAGAACAGTGCTGGAGCGTTGAAAATCAAAGTTGCTGAAGCATGCTTCCAACGCGCACCGGAGAATACTATGGCATCGATTGTACAAGAAGTAATCGAGGGTGAACCAACGCTCGTCAGTGATGTAGCCGTCTGTACCAATTATCAACCGGATGTTTTGACCCAACATTTCGGTGATAGTGGAGTACGTGTGGTGGCTAAAGATGCTACAGCAGGAGCTATCGAACAAGGGTGTCATATGGCTATTTCCTACGATATCCTTGGACGTGATGATGGGCAAACGGTACTTTCCAATCTTCGGGCTTCCATCCGTGATGATGGATTTATACTACTGGAAGAATCTCGCACAGCGTTCGATGCTGCTAAGAAGGGAAAAGTGATGTTCGACGCCTTGAAACTGGCCATTGTATCTTATCAGGTTTGCGAGAAGAAAGTCTTCATTTTGTTGCGTCCCGCTATTGATTACGTACAACGCAAGTCTGTCATCATTCCTGTGACCGAAAAGAACTTCACTTGGTTGGACAGTCTAAAGAAATCTCTCGCTAAAGCTGAAGAAACTAACACCTATATCTACTTGGTTTGCCAAGGTGAGGAATTATTCGGTGGACAAGGTTTCATCAACTGTATCAAAAACGAAGTTGGTGGAAAGTATGCTCGGATGATTTTCATTCAGGACAAGCGGGCTGAAAAGTTTTCACTTACTGGAAAACTCTATGTTGAACAGCTACAAAAGGATCTGATTTGCAACGTACTTAACTCCACTGGTACCTGGGGAACATTCCGTCACCTACGTTTGGACAACCAATCCAATGTATCATCGCTGCAAGTTGAACACGCGTATGTCAACGCTCTCACTAAGGGTGATTTGGCGAGTTTGAAGTGGATTGAAGGACCGTTGGCTCGGGAGAAACCCGATCCCAAAGACAAACGCATTGAACTGTGCACTGTTTACTATGCCCCGATCAACTTCCGTGATGTGATGTTGACGTCTGGAAAGTTGGGAGTCGATGCTCTTCCCGGAGACTTGCCAACACAGGACTGTATTCTCGGCTTAGAGGTGAGTGCTGAAATACCTAATTTAAACGAAGAATATTTCCCTATTCTTAGTCATATTTTTTCCTATCCAGTTTTCAGGACGTGATTCTACCGGACGTCGTATTATGGCCATGGTTCCCGCCAAATCACTGGCCACCACTTGTATCGCGTACCGTAACATGATGTGGGAGATTCCGGACAACTGGACCATGGAGCAAGCTTCGACCGTACCGTGCGTCTACTCCACGGTGTACTACGCTCTGGTTGTGCGGGGTCGTATGAAGCGTGGCGAATCTATCCTCATCCATGCTGGATCCGGAGGCGTTGGTCAGGCTGCAATCTCAGTGGCACTGTCCGCCGGCTTGACTGTCTTTACTACCGTCGGTAGCAAGGAAAAGCGAGAATTCTTGAAACGCAACTTCCCGCAGCTGCAGGATAAGAACATCGGCAACTCACGTGACTGTTCGTTTGAGCAAATGGTTATGCGCGAAACACAAGGTCGTGGTGTTGATTTGGTGTTGAATTCTTTGTCCGACGAGAAACTTCAGGCTTCTGTGCGTTGTTTGGGTTTGAATGGTCGTTTCTTAGAAATCGGCAAGTTTGATTTGAGCAACAACAGCCCGCTGGGAATGTCAGTGTTCCTTAAGAACACTTCCTTCCACGGAATTCTGGTAGACAGCATTATGGATGGTGATGAAGATACGTTGGCCGAGGTGACTAAACTTGTGGCTGCTGGTATTAAAAGCGGTGCCGTCCGGCCGCTGCCAACATCCGTTTTCAGCGATCAACAGGTGGAACAGGCTTTCCGGTAGGTTGAGTAATCAAATTTTGAAATATGTTCATTTAAAGCTCACAATTGTTTGTCCATTATAGTTTCATGGCATCTGGCAAGCACATCGGCAAGGTCGTTCTGAAAATTCGTGAGGAGGAAAAAGCTAAGGTGGTTATCCCAACTCCCAAGTTAATTGCCTCGATTCCTCGCACCTACATGCACAAGGAGAAGAGTTACATTCTGATCGGTGGTTTGGGAGGTTTTGGATTGGAACTTTCCAATTGGTTGGTAGCACGAGGAGCTACCAAGATTGTGTTGACTTCCCGCAGCGGAATCCGTACCGGATACCAGGCATTGATGGCTCGACGTTGGCGCGAACGTGGGGTTACCGTATCGATCGATACCAATGACGTGACTACACTGAAGGGTGCCCAGAAATTGCTATCAGAAGCTAACAAATTGGGTCCAGTAGGAGGAGTGTTCAACTTGGCTGCTGTTCTGCGCGATGGTCTGATCGAAGATTCCAGTGAAGCTGACTTTAAGACTGTTTGTGTGCCTAAAATTGATGGAACCAAAAATTTGGATCAAGCAACCCGTGAATTGTGCCCGGAGTTGGACTACTTTATCTGCTTCTCCAGTGTATCGTGTGGTCGAGGAAACATTGGCCAGGTGAACTACGGGTTGGCTAACTCAGCTATGGAGCGTATTTGCGAGGCTCGTCAAGCAGTAGGTCTGCCTGGAACGGCCATTCAGTGGGGAGCTATCGGTGATACTGGGTTGGTGTTGGAGAATCTCGGAGACAATGACACCGTTATCGGTGGAACTTTGCCTCAAAGAATGCCTTCGTGCCTTCAAACTATGGACTACTTCTTGCAGCAACCGTGCCCTGTCCTGGCCTCTATGGTGGTTGCCGAGAAACGAAAGGCCGAAACTGGAGGCGCAGGACTGGTTAGCAGCATTGCTAATATTCTTGGTCTCAAGGATACCAAGAATGTGTCCGATGGGTCTTCACTTGCAGACCTTGGAATGGACTCACTGATGGGTGCTGAAATCAAACAAACTCTCGAACGCAACTTTGACACTGTCCTCAGCGCCGCCGAAATTCGTACTCTAACCTTTGGAAGACTAAAGGCCATGGAAAGTGGAGGTGGAGATGCCGGCGCAGGAGCTTCAGCCACTAGTACGACTACATCGGAACCCAAACAGCAAGACCAAAATGGATTGGGTGATGGAACTCAAGTTCAGTTTAGTGCAGAGCTCCTTCCTTCGAAATGTCTCGTTCGATTGGAATCGAAGGCTCCGGCTACCAGTAAGGATAAACCAGTGTTCATGATTCACGCCATTGAAGGTGTCATCACATCCCTCATTCCACTTGCAAAGACAATCTCGGTTCCAGTCTATGGACTGCAGTGCGTAGCCGAAGCTCCACTAGAATCACTCGAAGCACTTTCAGCATACTACATCAAACAAATTCGAACGGTACAACCCAAGGGTCCGTACACAATTATTGGATACTCCTTCGGAGCGTCCATTGCCTACGAAATGGTAGCTCAATTGGAGAAGAGCAAAGAAACCTGTCGTTTATTGATGCTCGACGGATCACCGCGATACGTCAGCTGGTACACTGAAACGCAGAAACAACGAAACGCTAACGGTGAGGTTGTACAGGCCGAGGACGAAGCCTTCGCATTGGCCTATTTTGCCATGGTGTGTGGCAAGCTGGACTACCACAAAACTGCCCAAGAACTGGTCACATCCAAGTCCTGGGACGCGCGGTTAACCAAATGTGCTGAGATGGTCCGAACTAAACTGCCTCAATATTCACAGCAGTTGGTAAGTTAAATATAATTTTTAAATATAAATAAACAATAACGTAACTTATTTTTCTTCCCCCAAAGCTCGAGGCGACTGCGAAGTCTTTCGTGCACAAAATTGTTGCTAGCCATCTGTACAAACCCACCTCCAAAATTACATGCCCGGTCAAACTGGTCAAGCCAACAGAGAACTACGCCAAGCTTCAGGGTGATTATGGTCTATCGGAGGTAAGCTAATTTCATTCTCGGTCAGGAAGTTTTCGTCTAATTATTTTTTTTTTCCCCTAGCTTTGCACCAAGGAGGTCAAGGTTGTGACGGTGAAGGGAGACCATCGATCGATGCTGGCGGGTGATTCCATGAATGAAATTTCTAAACTTATACAAGAACTGATCTAAGGACTGCACTTTCGTCTCCACTCTAATGGAACAAGCACAAACATGTCACATCATCCGGCTCCGCGAAATGATACAATTCTGTCCACTCAAGTAGAGAAGATGTAATTTATTCTACACAAACTACAATGCACTACATTACGTTATTCCCAAGGGGTTGGGAAGCATCCATCTGCCTTAGTTTGATAAGATACAAGCATTAGTTCAAAGGTCGTGATTGGTGAGAATTAGCATTTCAATGGTTTTTCTATTCTCATTTAACTGTTGCTAAAAAGTTTAAAGGAAACTGTCACAATTTCTTTAGTCAGGTCCAAATAATATAGGAATTGTGATACTATTCTTTGCTTTCAAACATATTTAATCTCTCAAAAAAAAAACAGTAAACATGAATCTTTAGGAAAAAAAAATCACGTGAAACATCGCGCTGAACATTTGTTCGCTTTGTGTAAATCCGTCATTGTGCGGATGTAAAAAGATAACAAAAAATCATTTTTTTGGAAAGTATAACATTCCATTGTAGAATATACATAGACATGATTCCTTCTAGCTTTGTTTCGTTTTAGGATGTAGTTTTAAGGTAAAAGTAAATGGGGATTATATTCCTTCAAAATCACTAGACTTCGTACTATTTAAAGTGAAACGAGTGTTTTACATCACATATGTGGTAGCTTTATTGTTTGACAAAATAATAATAAAAAAAAGCTAAATGAAACCAACTGTGTACCAAATTTATTTCTACTTCTAAAATACAAATTCCACTGACGGTGGTATTCGAAGATAGCTATTAGTTATACGAAGAAAACTACAAAAAGGGACATCCAGGTTTAGCAACTAAGGACCATTCATAACTAAAACACATAAACTAAGGCAATTATTACTGTCTTGCAATGAATTAACATGCGAAAAACATACCCAAAACTTATACTCAATCACACACACATCTAAAAGGTGCACAACCAACTGAAGCACTTTCGGCAGATATCTGTTTTCCTTGTGCACAATCGACGTTAATAATTACAATTAAATGGCCGTTGTTGAGATATGCACCTTAACATAAATGCACAATACATACTGGAATACAGTTTGCACCTCTCAGTAATAACTGAAGAAAACCCCATATTTATAAAATATCCCAAACTAATGAGCACTGATTGAAGTAAATGAATGTTTTCGATCGAATAAATCAAGTGGTATATTTAAAATCAGAAAAAAATGTGAGCTGTATAGAAGAAAGAAGATATATATTTAAAAATAAAAAACATAGTATATAGTGAATAATTCTTAGTTGTTTGATTTCATTCCAGAAAATGTCATCACAGAATCATCATTGTATCGTGGGCTAAATTAAAAGCGCATTCAAAATGAAGAAATCGAATCTAGTATATAACATCGAATGGAAATTCGTTTTTTGCTGTTTTTTAATAGACGAGTCTTTTTTTTAATTCTTTGAGACAGCAAAGACCAAACATTTTTGGAGGTATATCTCGAATTTTCAAATTTTATGTACCCCAGAATGCTCTAATTTTTTCAAAAAATGTTTCAAGAATATGGAGAAATAATCTAGAAACCTTTAATGACGTTTCGGATAAGACAGCTACGCAAGAACTGTTTTTTTTTTAAATTTATTAAACAACATAAATTCCCTACTACATGAATACTGAAAATAAAACACCAGTTAAGTGATTCTCACGAACACCTATGTTATTATTTATACGCTTTAACATCTATGACTATCAATGGTTTTTGTTCTAGTTTTTTGATTGAAAGAAATTAAAACTTCCCCTCAATAAAATAGGTACTTTGTACTTAAATGTTTGTACCCAGATAAATAAAAGCATGGAATGAATAAAATTAATACCGGTAAAATACTGGAAACACTGATACGCAACTGTTAGTTGCAATGACTAATATTATGACTAAATTGATTTGATCTACAATGTTAATATACTAAGTTGCTTTTTTTATAAGACTAAGACCGCACAAAATGACGACATCGTTAAATTAAAATCGGGACCTTGTTAAACATGTTTGAATTTAAAATTTTAGACGGTTGTACAATGAAATAAACAGTTACGGTTCTTCATCTTCTTCGATGGCGAATTGAGGATCGGCCATGGCGTGTTCTTGGTTGCAAGTGAAAGAAATCGTCATTGCATAGCGAACCCCCGAGCCTACCTGTTCAACATGGTGCACATTTTCTGCACCTGAAGTGAACCCGCTGACCCTTCCTCTCTTAGGTTCGATATAAACGTTAGTTTTGTTATGCTTGCCGGCATTGTCGATAAATACGAATCGACCCCCGGTAAAGTCTTTACCGAAATCCGTCAGATACAGAAGTGTCGTGTAGTGAAAGGAATTGTACGTTTCTTTGTCCACGTGGGCATGCCAATATTCATCGTGAATAGTTTTAGCCGTCTCATTCGTCAGTCGCGAGAAAAACGTGGGATGTGTTAACGATATAGAAGCTTTGCTTATTTTGAAATTGTCCGCGATAGCTTGTTGTACCTTCTCTTTGACCTGTCTATATACGTTAATGTGTTCTGATGTAAATATCTTTTTTGCCTCCGGTATTTTATAAATATTGATAAACTGAGTGTCTTTAGATAGGGCACCCGAATGTAAATCAAGAATTGAAGCACCGCCCGCTGAACGGCCAAAATTGAATCCAGCTTTAGCCAGTTTCAGCAAAGCATCGACCTCGGTTGTACTTACAATTTTGTCGCTCACGAAACGGCCGCAGTGTGCCGGGATGCAACCGGAGAACTTGGAAATCTCCTCGAAGTACGGCGTCGAACAGTCTAGCTTTTGCGAACGTAGCTCGAGCGTTTCCTTAAGGGTGGCAAATTTCTTCTCTCTTGTGCGGAAAGCGGTGAAATATGCTATTGCTGCGATTCCTACAATCAAGACTAGCCGCGCCCACATCCGATGGCTTTGAGGATTCGATATGTTGACATTTTGTATAGTTTTTCTAGAAGAGAACAGAACATCAAACTTCAATTGTCAGTATTGTTTAGCCTTCAGCCGCATCTCATTGATATCTATTTAAAGCCCAATATGCACCTCAAAAATGAAGTTTCTGACATTGTGGAACAGAAAAAATTAAACTAGTGTAAATGCTTAAAAATACTTTATGGTTTTAGTTTTGATTCCCCTAATATGATAAAAATTTTGCGGTAAAATAGAGGAAATATAAATCAAAATACGCTAAAGAAGTTTTGAATACTATGTCATGTCCGGATTGAAATTCGTTTTTTGAAATGACTTAACCAAGTTACAAGTTAGTACATAATAATAAATATATTATAAGTTTAGTAAATGCAACTCATTTATTGTAAATATGTAGGTAGGTTACTAAATAAAATTACAATAACAATAGGTAGTAAGACAAACAATTGAAACTGATACTTTTTTATTATTTAATAAAGTTGCATTTTCAGAAGTTTCAAGTAAAATAGAATGTTGTTGTTATGAATAGAATGTTATTTCCTTGACCCTTAATTTTATATCGACGGGCTGACGTTAAATCAATAAAGAACAATAACAATGTCAGTGCGTTTTATCCCATCTTAAGGATGAATCATCCTAAAGGATGAAAATCCTGGAAAAAAAAAAAAAAAAAAAAAAAAAAAAAAGTTTTATCCCATCGAACCCCGCTTGGCACAAGCTTTGATTGATTTGTAACGAAATCGAAAAACTTACACTTTGCGAGGCGGTTTCCCGTCGCTTGAACTTTTTTTCCGCTGCCGCACGCCGGACTCACTCATTGGCCACACAATCTTGACGGAGGGATCGGGACACTCGATAAAACGAAGTTCGGGAAAATAACACAAGAAATTACGCAAACCTGCTCTGCTGAAGCTAAACGATGACTGCGAATTAATCGATAAAACGGGGAGAGACGTCGTTGTGATAATAAAAAAAAATCTCAATTGCACTGGTGTTGGTGCAATTTCACTCGCGAGACCGGCTTCAAATCCTTCAAATAAAAACATTACGAAGTGGTGTGCGTGTGAGTGATTTGTTTACTTTTTGTTTAAAACCCCTGCGACTGAAAATGTTTTGATTCGTACACGATTAACGAAAACGCTCATTATTTGGGCGTTCCACAAATTTCGATATTTAAAACTTTTTTAAAATTGCTATTTTATTCAAATGGCCTCCTGGCGGATCCTTCTATTATTCATTTTTTAAATGTTTCATTTGACACACTTTGCCAACCAAGAGGCTATTTTGTCTCAATAGTTTTATTTTTACTAAACTGACTCGGATAATGAATTAGCTCGAATAAGCGAAGTTCATATATTAATTGGATCTAGGCAAAGGCAAATTTTCTACCTTTTTTATTCATCAAAAATCTCATCTCAAAGTTTTTATTATTTTAATTTTACAAAAATCTCGATGGTCTCGTTTTCGACATCAAACGTTTTAGTGTTTGATAAGAACATTTCAAACTCCTTTTTTACCTATTTATGAAAACTGCATTTTAGAATTGATTGACTACTTCGCGTGTTACACCATGGAAACAATATTTATAAATATAAGATAAGGTTAAACGTGGTTAAACTAACAATTTTTCCGAAAAAATCCGAATTATGACATCAAGACATCAATTAAATATTTATTTTTTGATAGTAACCGTTCCAAATCATCGTAATGTCATGCGCGACATTTTATTTTTAATTTGGCACGGCAAAGCACACTCGGCTAGACCGTTACCGACCGACTGAGCCGAGTTTTCACAAGAAGATCTGTGAAATTTATACATAAGAAACTTACATGTTTTGCAACCATTGCTTAAGGGGGGGTAGGGTCTAACACTTTCAAAAAATCGATTTTTTTATTTTCTTATTGTAAAACATTTCAAGAATGTTGTGTCAAATTTTCAATAGTCTATGGTCCGCTTTACTCAGCCCCTGCCGGGGGCAAACTCAAACCGTTTGCGCGGTCGTTTGAGCAGTGCCATACACGATGCAAATCGTGTTCACAGCGACAGGATGTCATCGAATTTCATCGGATTTGTGCAAATGTTGTGTAGTCTATGACCCGCTTAACAATTTATTTTTCGACACCCAACTATATCTGTGCGATTTTGCCATTATTAGACATTCCTAGAATTGAGTAAATTTGTTTTGCCCGTTTTGCTTGGAAATGAGGGAACATCACCCTTTGATTTTGAGTAGTCGGTTCTAGCGTGTTGTATGGAAATGTTATCATCGAAATTGTCGATCCTTTAATAATTTTTATTCGAGTCTTATATGATTTTATAATCATAGAAATTGTTAAAATATCAAGGAATAAAACCTGCTCAGTTGATCTTGTTAACCTTGTTGACATAAAATTCGTGACCAAAACTTTCAACATTTTCGGGATGGCGGATTTGGTAAGTATTGACTCATCAACCATACAAACAGAAAGTGAAATACTTTATCAACCACCAGGTAAATGATCCGGAATCGGCAGATTCCTGCAGCATAACTGAGGAGGAAGTGGAACCGAAGCTAAAATACGTACGCCTAGCCAACGACTTGAAAAACATCCTCAGCGAGGAAGCAGTAAGCTGTATCGCAGTGCATTCCAGGGTAAGCACGCCCCAATTTTGCTTCATTTAAAAATATGAAAATAACATTTTTCTTCGCTAACAGTTCCTTTGTCTCGGTACACACTGGGGACGGATTCACATGCTAGATCATCAGGGAAACCGGGTAGAAACGTTGATCAACCTGAAACAGAACCTTCACATACTGTCGGTAAATCGGATTTCGGTGGACAGCGTGGGAGAACATATTGCTACTTGCTCCGATGATGGGATGGTTATCGTCAGTGGCCTCTACACGGATGAAAATAATCAGAAACTGAACGTGGGCAAAGGGATTAAGGCGGTGGAATTGGATCCAATGCATCACAAATCCGGCTCGGGAAGAAAATTTCTCATAGGTTGTAGTTTTATCTTAAGTAAAAAATTATAAAATTTTCATTTATAACCTCGATTACCAACAGGCGATAATAAGTTGGTGATGTACGAGAGAACTTTTCTTAAAGGGCTTAAATCGACCGTTTTGTGTGAATCGGAAGGCACCGTTAGCGCTATCAAGTGGAACAACCAATTCGTAGCCTGGGCCAGTGCTTTGGGAGTTCACGTGTACGATTTGAGCGAACGCTGTTCTCTTGGCCTGATCAAATGGGAAGATCCGAAAGAGTAAGTAATGCAGGAAGGATTGAGGGTGTATCTGAGTTACAATGCATGTTACTTTTAACTATCCAGAGGCAAACTGACGGATTACCGGTGCAACCTAAGCTGGTCCAACGCAGCCACTCTACTGATAGGTTGGGTCGATACGATAAGGATATGCGTTATTCGGAAACGCAATCCCGTGGAAGTTTCCACTAGAAATCTTCCGGCACACATTGTTGATCCGAGTATGTTTGTAGAGCTGTTCCAACGACTTTTAATTGTTATCAGCAAACATTATCCATTTCAGTGTCAACATTCCAGACGGACTTCTATGTGTGTGGGGTCGCTCCTTTGGAAAATCACCAACTCGTGGTACTCGGATATCCGAAAGAAAGAGATTCGGAAACGAATGAGGCTTTACGTCCGATTTTATGTGTTCTGCAATATAAAGCCAGTGATTACATCGAAATCTGTACCGATAGTCTATCTATGAGAGGGTAATTGAAACATGACTTACGGTTTGGTGCCTTTATAAAGGATTGTTGTTTTTCGTGCTAGGTACCAAAAATACAAATGGGATGACTACCATTTGGATTGCTTGATAGAAGAGAACCAATATTTCATAGTTTCTCCAAAGGATGTTGTTGTGGCAAGTCTTTATGAAACAGATGATCGGGTGCAGTGGTTGATTGAACATGGGTAAGTACCGAAGTTTTTCAATATTTTATCAGCTAACAATACCCTCTGCGACACTGATGGGACATATTGTTCGTCACGTATGAAAAAGTCACTTTGAGATAGAATGATGCTAGAGAGACTATTCAAATATTACGTGACGCATTTAGAAGGGGGAGGGGGTCAGGGTTGGCATTATTCATCGTCATTAGTCAAATGACTGTGATTGTTGAGCCACTTGGTCCGTCAAACTCAATTGACTGTTCCTTAACGACCAGTCACTTCGTTTGCCAGTCATTCAACCCCCAGTCGTTTGAAGCTAAAAAATTTCATAGTCAAGCATTCACCAATCGCATTCGAACGAGTCGTCGACCGAACTGAAGACGAAAAAGAAACGCATTTATTATTATTGTTACTCCTGCCAGCAAGCCGAAGACGACCGAAGACGGAAAAGAAACGCATTTATTATTATTGTTGCTCCTGCCAGCAAGCTCGTTTTCAGTTTTTTATTGCTATTGTTGCTCTCTGCCAGCAAGTCGTTCAATTAGTTGTACCTGTCGTCAACAGCCGATCGAAGTGTGAAGAGATTTGCCAGTCACTCTCAGGAGAAATTTGACCATGTGTAGGAGCTTCGCCAGTCGCATGATGGAGAAATGTTGATTGTGTCGTGCTTTATCCGTCATGCGAGCAGTGATGTCAACCTTCCAGATTTTGTCTGGATCTTCCAGACTTTTTGGACTTTTGCCAGACATTTTTTCAGGTTTCCAGACTTCCAGACTTTTGACAATTCTTCCAGACAAATCCAGACTTTTTGGTTTGGACATAAATTGTTCTAATAAACTATGAAAATTCAATTTGATCATGTTGTAATATGGCAGGAAATGATTAGAATTTATGAATTATGAATTCATAAATGTTCGAAATCTATTAATATTGGCAATTGCTTTGAAGATGTATGTCAAATTGAGATTAAGACATAAAACATGACTGATATGGTTTGGGGATTATCTACATACATACATACATACAAGACATAACACGTGACTGATATCTGGGGCCAAAAAAAAAAGGTCGCCTCCTTCAAAGTTAAGGTATCCAGACATTTCCACACATTTCCAGACATTTTTTAAAAATCTTCCAGACTTTTCTGAAAAATAGTTGACAACCCTGCATGCGAGTAGTGAGGCTCCGTCAATTGAGTAAGGTGCCGGTCGTTTGATGAAACAAAACTAGTCGGGTCAAGCGTGACGGGCGAAATTTACCAACACTGGAGGGGGTATAGCAGCTTGTTACGCTCTGTGGATTTTGGATAGAAAATCTGATGAGAATGTGTTACGTACGGTGTGGAGGGGTTGAAAATGATCGAAAATTGCGTTACGTGATATTTGAATGGCCCCAAACGAACTGCATCTTCTGCTTATGAGAGAGGAAAGATATCCCTGACACTAACTTGGCAAAGAAAATGTACGTTTCATAAGTCAGTGTTGGCTGATTATTGTAAAGTGCAATGCAAATGTTGCCTAACGCTAATAATAATTGATAAAGTGTAGAAGTTTCTTTCAAAGCCTTTTCTTTTAGAAGGTGTCTTCAATAAATCGTTCCGAGCAATTTGTAATATATTTTGAAAGTAAAAAGGCAAATTCTCCGTTTATATAGGTAATAATTTATTGTTCAATGATCATATGTTGTTTAAATCAATCTATGAACCTAAAAGCTCAACTATTGCTGCCATTTTTACACAGTTGCGCACTGGACAGAATTTTTTCTCGTTAACTTTATTCAAGGATAACGTGCTTCTCACTGGAAAACCTCAAAAAGATTAAACGATTTCACTTATTGGTATAACATTCGCTTACATTAGCTGCTGTGTGTAAGTCCATACTCAAATAATGACGATCGGTATCTTAAAAAATAGTCTACCCGGTTATCGCCACTAACCTAATATTTTGCAACACTGGGTTGGCGGAACAGTCCAGTCGTAGAAATACTCTTTCGGTTGATTGCTCTGTTGATCTTCCGTCAGATCACAAGCTTCGCTCTGGTACAAGTCTTTCATTTGCTGGGTGCTTCGTTTGTGCAGCACCAGATGATAAGGTTGACATTTTCTAGCCCTCCACGCGGTATCAAAGCGCACATCGTGTCGCCGGTGGATGTTGCCGAAGGGAGCGAGCCATGTACCGATGGCCATGTCTTCGCTTTTGTAAACGTTCAGGGAATTGGCGTAGTTGGCAATAAAGGATACTAGCTTTTTGGATAGCACGTATCCTCCTCCTAAGGCATATGGAAGGTAGCGATCGCACAGTTTGTAATTCGGTTCCCTCCAATGGCCGTGTTGTTGTATCGTCGCAGCTCCTTTGAAGTAGCCCCAATAGAGCTCAATAGCATTGCGATGGGCCGATCGTACCTTATGGAGCTTCTCGTAATAGCTCAAAAGATCCTCCGATATGAGATCTAACTTCAGATAAGTATCATCATCGGCTTTCATTAGATATTTAAAATCGTATTTGTTATCGATGAGTTCCATGCTGCGAATGACCTTAGTCGTCAAGTTGGCATAGGTATCGTGAAGATCTTCCAACTCCAACATGTCATTGTAGACTCGCTGTTCCTCATAAATAGTCCGTCGTTCGCTACGTGACAAACCTTCCGTTCCGACGGCAAACAACGTTTTAATCTTAAAGTTTAAGACTTTGATGTTTTTAACCTTTTTCCTACGCCATGCCTGGAATCCTTCCAATAATTCCCTCTGCTTGTCTACCGATTCCAACATCAAATGTCCGTTCTCGTCGTACAGTGGGACATAAATGGCTTCGTCCTGGTAGCTTTCGTTCAACATTCTGGGCCGCAAGTTCAAGTACGTCTCTCTGATCGTGTTCCGTCGTTCGACATTGCTCGGCGAGCTTATGACCAATAGCATCAGGAAGTAGGAATTCTCCGGTTCATATACCCGACCCAATGGTTCACACGTCTGACCGGTGCCTCCGATGAGGATCGTTAGCAACACGCCCGCTAGAAAAGCACAGATTACCGGCAACATACCAACACATTTCCGTTTGTGCATATGTTGATAGCGTCCGAAAGCCATTCTATTCCGCTTCTTAACGTTTGAGTTCCGCCGGCTTCCGCTGGTCCGACTCTGATACTCCGAATGTGATTGTGTAATGCCAATTTCGCTTATTTATTGCACCTGTGCTTTCACATGCTTTCAAATGAAACATAATAATTGTCAGTCCAGAGACTAGTTCAATGTTTCGGTTTTAAGCAAAGAATACTTACAGAATATTCAATCACAGGCTAACAAGTAGCAATTATTGATTTAAAAATTGAAGGCGAAATATAACTCCGCATTTGCTCCCGATAGTTGTCAAATTCTGTTATGTACGCAAATATCGTATTCATCATTTTTCGTTCACACTCGAAAAGAATATCACTCATGATTTAGCAGTTCGAGCTCCCAAAGCATATCGATGAAATTAACTCAAAAATAGGAATGGTTTGGTGCAGATTTGGTTTGAAATTCGTTTATGGTGCCGGTGGTGGGGGTGGAAGGGTGCCGTGCGATATCCCGATTGAGCACCCTTTGAGGTGCAGAAATCCTCTCCGTTTTCGCAAAAGATTTTCAAAAACGTATTTTTTTTAATAAAGGGCGGTCACTTTTTTAAGTTGGACACTAACGTTCAGGTATAGAGGCAAGGTGAATCACACCTGTTACGAGGAACATGAGCAGAAAAATATCAGAAGATTATTTTAACTCGTTGTATTTTTAACCAACTTGGTTTGTTCATCCCGAGTAATATGCGATGAAAATACAAATTTGAAAGAGATGATTAGATTGGGGGATATAAATTCGTTAGACAAGGAGTTATCCATGTTCAGTGTTGATTCTTCCGGAAGTAAACGCAAACCAAACCACTAATGTTTGATAGCAGATGGTGTTTATTAAAATTATCAGCTTCAAAACTGAAAACGGAGGTTATGTTCAGTTATTACGCTTAGTCAACAATTTTGTGCCACTTACATTTTAGTGTGAAAAGCCTAACTGAGCCTGCGCTTTGCTTCCCGGATTATTGATCGTTTTGCCTAGTGGCCGCGGCTGGGAAGGATGGCATCGCAGCTGAACTCATCAAAATGGGCCCGGACAGGTTGGCCGATTGCCTACATCGGTTGATAATCCGGATCTGGGACATAGAACAGCTACCGGAGGAGTGGAAGGAGGGGGTAATATGCCCCATCTACAAGAAGGGCGACAAATTGGACTGTGAGAACTACCGAGCGATCACTGTCCTCAATGCCGCCTACAAAGTGTTGTCCCGAATCCTACTCCGCCGCCTAACGCCACAAGCAAACAGATTCGTGGGAAGTCATCAGGCCGGCTTCATGGAGGGACGGTCTACGACGGACCAGATATTCACATTGCGGCAAATCCTCCAAAAATGCCGTGAACACCAAGTCCCTACGCATCATCTATTCATCGACTTCAAAGCCGCATACGACACGATCGACCGTAACGAGCTATGGAAAATCATGGACGAGAACGGCTTTTCCGGGAAGCTGATCAGACTGATCAAGGCGACGATGGATGGAACGCAGTGCTGTGTGCGGATTTCGGGTGAATTGTCGAGTTCATTCGAATCGCGCAGGGGGCTTCGACAAGGTGATGGTCTATCCTGCATGATGTTCAACGTGGCGCTAGAAGGTGTTATTCGACGAGCGGTGGGCGAAATGCGGGGCACGATTTTCAACAGATCCAGTCAACTTATCTGCTTTGCCGATGACATTGATATAGTCGGCAGATCATCTGCGGCGGTGGAGGAGATCTACCGCAAACTGAAACGCGAAGCAGGAAGGATTGGGTTGATGATTAATACGTCCAAGACGAAGTACATGCTGGCCTGCGGATCCGAGACCGACCGAACCCGCTTGTGCAGTAATAACAAGGTCACGATCGACGGCGACGAGCTGGAGATAGTCGAAGACTTTGTCTATCTCGGCTCACTGGTGACCGCAGACAATGACACCAGCCGTGAGATCCGGAGGCGAATTATCAGCGGAAGTCGTGCCTACTATGGACTCCACAAGCAACTGCGGTCGAGAAGACTTAGCCCTCGCACGAAGTGTAACCTGTATATGACGCTCATTAGACCGGTTGTTCTCTACGGGCACGAGACATGGATATTGCTCGAGGAGGACCTGCGTACACTCGGAGTATTCGAGCGACGAGTGTTAAGAACCATCTTTGGCGGCGTACAGGAGAACGGAGTGTGGAGGCGAAGGATGAACCACGAGCTCGCGCGCCTCTACGGCGAACCCAGTATCCAGAAGGTGGTGAAGGCTGGCCGGATACGCTGGGCGGGACATGTTGCGAGAATGCCGGACGACTGTCCTGCAAAACAGGTGTTCGCTACGAATCCGGTAGGAACAAGACGAGCGGGGGCGCAACGAGCGAGGTGGTTAGACCAAGTGGAGCGTGATCTGTCGAACGTGGGGTGCCCGAGAAATTGGAGAACGGTTGCTATGAACCGAGTGAATTTTAGAAATTATGTTCGTCAAGTTATGTCGTGAGACGGAATACTATGTAAATAAAATAAAATAGTGGCCGCACGAATATTAGCCTCCTAATATTAAAACGAATACAATTCAATGAGTCTATCATTAACTTAAAAGTTTGCTACTTACGGGAAAGGAGATCGGGAGTTTCGGTTCTTTTTCAGTAGAACTAGGTGAAATGTGCGTCGATTTCGGATGGAGTCCTGGCGAAACTACGTTAAGATACGACAATCAAAATAGGTTTTTGCACTTCCGAAAACATCCTACTTACATCGATTTTCCTGTAAATATCTTGGCGATAAGATGTCACAAACTACAAAAACGCGGATTAAACTTTCACGGGACTTCAACTAGGTAAAACTAATTGCTAATCTAGCTAAGAAACGGCACTGATATATTTGGCGGTAGAAACAAGAGTGAGCCGAGTGAAAAAACGGTTTTGCATCGGCAGCAGCACAGGGTGATTCGTAATTTTTCAACCGGTGACAGCAGGGTTGCTAGTCGCGCCGACATCCTCCCCCGGGTGCATCTCAGCGGTCTCTGAGACTGCACTGTTCTCCGCTACTCACGTCCGATCAAGCAAGGTTATGAACTCGCTTCAACAAATCATTCGCAGTGTCCACCACTGCTGTACAGGCTTGGCCATGGGATTCAAAGCCTATCTCCACATGTCCTCGTACCCAGCCGTTGCGGCTTCTTAGGTCCAGGATCGAGACCAAGCTGCTAATTTCGATCGGTTCCGCCCTTTGGAACCAGTTGTCCTGATGTCGTAGAGAATGATGATATTCCTTCGCCGAGCGTCCCCACAGGATATCGAGTTCCTGTAGTAGGAGACCCCATGTCTTCCGAAGGTTTCGTTGGTTTTCGATTGAAACCGTGAATTGTTTGGAATAGTTCGAACACTCCAAAAATAAATCGTTTGAAATTAAAGCTTCGAATTCGGATGATTCGAAAGGTAGGTAGGTCAGAGGCCTTGTATTGATAATGCTTTCAGCCTCCACTACTAATTTTTTGAACCCCCCGTGGTCTAGTTTTCCCTCAGAGTACCCATCTTCAATTGCCACCTTGATAGACGTCATCAGTCTTACCCACACGCCCCCTAGGTGCGGTGCCCCCAGATGATTGAACTTCCACTCGACATTCGTAAAAGTGTTAAAGAGCCCTTGGTTGATCTGCTGCAGAACTAATCTTGACGCCCCAACGTAGTTCGTCCCGAAGCTGCTGAAGAATTCAACCGATGCACCGCGGCGTCCCACAAACCGTCCGAATTCAAGAACACAGAAAGTTGCGGAGAGTGAGGACACCGCCTCAAAATGCATGGCTCGCACGGCCATACAGCTTCGGATAACACATTGAGTCACGATACGGAGGCCAGAACGGGAGTACAGTTTCTGTGGTAGAATCTCTGGGAATAGGGTGTCGCAGGAAACCATTTCTGGCTTACAAATTTTGTTACTATTCCGGAACACCACTTTTTCGTTGAGAAATGGTACACGTCGAGTGAGCGAACTTTTTTCCGGAGCGGTATCGCCTTCTTGGAAAGCAGCGATCTCCCCCGGGTAGACATCCAGCTGGAGCTGCTCAAAGATGGTCTTCATCACCGTTGTCAGTTTCGGATTTTCATTCAGCTTCTCTTCACAGGACAATCTTCTTTCGGGGCAATCCAAGCGCCGCTTGGCCATGCCGTAGCTAACCGGGAGGACTACATCGTCATGTACTTTCAGTGGACCTGTCCCGAAGCGATCACCAGCACGCTTCGTGGTCTGCTCCAGAATCGCCAGAGCCTGCGTATCTTCTTCTGATTGAGCCTTCGACATCGCTGCTTCAACGTCGTCAATGATGAACATCTTTTTCACAAGAGTATTGAGGGATTCATCTGGTTTACCCTTGCGAGTGTAAGAATTAAAGGAAGTACTACTGTTTCCACGACGCCCACCATAAACACACCATCCAAGCCTGGTCTTAGTTGCAATAGGCCCGAATTCATCACCTTCTTTTATTCTTAAAGGCACCGTCAGACAAAGGTTGTCTATTCCGATGAGAATCTTTGGCTCGGCGTTACTGTAGCTGGCTAACGGAACTCTACGGAGATAATCATACTTCAACGCTGCCGCCTCCGCCTGGAAACTCTGCTTCGGTAAGTTCAGACATCCTACAGTCCGAGCGTTTGGTATGACGTACCGCTTTCCTTCATCGGAACCCGAAATCTCAATGCTCACTATGCGCGAATCGCGCTCCATTCGCGAAGCATTTCCTGTCCAGTGTAAGCACAGAGGTTGAAGACTTCCAGCCAATTCCAGCTGTTTAGCAAGACCATCTTCCACAAGCGTCGAATCCGAACCTTCATCCAGAAACGCAAAGGTATCCACCGTCCCTGACTTTCCATACACCTTAACAGGTACAATGCGAAAGAGAGTTGTTGAATCAGGGAGTCGATGGGTGTGGTTCTCAGCAGTCTGTGTTATGCCCTTTTCCGGCGACGAATGTAGCATAGGGTGATGTCGATAGTCGCAGCCTTCAATGTCGCACTTGATGCCGCTTCTGCAAGGGCGCCTTCCATGGTTACACAAACACAAAAAACAAAGACGCGATTCTCGAGCAAAAGTCCAACGTTCTGACACAGTAAATGCTTTGAACTTATAACACTGGTAAACACTGTGACCACTCTTCTCGCAGCAAACACACTTCACTACCACTTCGGAGTCCTTCAGCTTCCCTGGGTCATGCTTTTCGGGTGATGAAAAATGAGAGTTCACAAACCCTCTGAATTTAGGTTTCTCACGATTGGCTGCCTTATACTGCTCGGATTTGAAAGGAACTACACTCGCTGCATCCCGAACTATTTCTGCCATATAATCTCCAAAGGTTCTCAAATTTACCACCGGTAGTGTACGACGATAGGTAGCCCACAACAACTTTTGATCATCCGGTAATTTAGCAATCAACTCTTGAAGCAGTTGAGGATTGCATAGCTGGTCATACTCGTTGGCTGCCTCGATGTGGTGACACAGTGCTTGTACAGCCGTTCCGAATTCTATCAACCCTTCCAACTTGTCCACCCGATGCATCGGAATCGCACGCACCTTCTGCAGTAGGTTGTTGATCAACAGGTCTGGCCTCCCGTACCGTAATCGCAACGTTTCGATGACATGAGGTATTGTGGCCGGAAGTACTAAGCTGCTCCTCACCACCTCCAGGGCTTGTCCTTTCAAGCATCGTTGTAGACGCAGCATGTTCTCGCCATTCGAGAAACCGCACACCGCCGTTGTGTAGTCGTAGTTCGCGATGAATATCGGCCACTCCGCCGGGTCACCGGAAAAGTAAGGCAAATCCCGTGAAAACGACTGCCTGGCTGCTAACTGCTGGGGTGTCAAGTTCGTTGGCGCACCGAAATCGTTCCTTGGAGTGCACTGAAAACTGGTTCCATCACTTCGCGGGATTGACTGGGGCAAAAAGTTTTCATTTGACTGGGAGGTTTGGTGGATTTGTGTTAGTTGAAATGTTGGCAATTGGCTTGCATGTGACGTCGCAATGGGCAAAGACGTCAAAGGTGGCAAAGAAGGAATAGTTGTTGGTACGATATTATATTGCACAGACTGAGGCACTAAATTGGGCAACGAGTGCGCTAATTGATCAGGCATAAATTGCTGCGACACTCCTAATTGTGGGGGTAAATGTTGTGCAAATGACTCTTTCACCGTCGTTGGGGGGACTTGTTGAAAATTAGACAAGGGCTGCTGAACCATCGTTGGCATTGAATTAGCATTGCCAGATTGTCGTCGATGTGCAGTCTCAATGTTTGCAAATGGGGATTGATATTGGGGTTCAAATGTGTTTACATCTGTGTGGGTGGAGCGCGCGACCATATTGCGCTGCTGCTCTAAAATATCGGGTTCTGGGGGCGCGACATGGTTTCGCTGCTGCCCAATCACCAAGGCGGATTCATATGTTGTGGGGCTTTTAATATTTGTAGCATTATCAAAGGCTTGACACTTACCAAGTGGTCCAATACTTCCCTCTAACTCAGGAGCTTCGATGGTAACCGATTTCCTTTTCGGCACTGTCCCGGTGAGTGACTTCAAAGCATGTTGCCTGCCTGCCTGCTTGGCTGCCATGTTGCTACTTGCTGCCGGACGAGCGAACTGCCGTCGCTCTGAACCCGGCTGGCTGCCTACCGAAAGAACGTCGTTCGTTCCCCCGGTTGCCATAATTGAAATAAGTTCTCGACACTGCTTGAGTTGGCTCCGCATACTCATCAGCTGTGCCTGCGTCGGTTGGTGCTCACCTGCACCCTCTTGCATTTGACGTTGCATCGTCACGAAGCATCGTGACATTTCACCTAGCAACGCTGCTGTTGATGGAGCAGGCTCGCCACCCACTGCACCAGCAGTTGGGACCAGGTTGGCTACCCACTCCTCCGTTCGATGATCGTTCCTGTTAGAACCGGTTTCGTTGATCAGCGCTTCCCGTTCGTCAAGAAAACGCTGCCGCATATCCAGCGACACTCGCTGGAGCTCAAGTTCCTGCCGCTCACGTAGCCGACGCAACGATTCTGCTCGGCTGGAGATAGAAATTTTGCTGTTCACGCTTGGGGCCTTCTTCCGGAGGGTACAGTTCCGGCATTCCCAATCCCGGTCCGCTATTGATGCGCCAACACCAGCACAGCTATAGTGCCACCAAATCAGGCACGAATCACATTGGCACATGTCATCAAATGACTCCGATTTGTCACAAGCTGGACAATAATTGAGGTTAGATTCCTCGCCTCTTGTTGTTCGCGCTGGTTCCGGATCTCCTCCTCGTTGACCAACATCGTTTCCGATCAGACTCATCGTGGATTAAAATTTTTGAAGAATGTTGATTCTTCCGGAAGTAAACGCAAACCAAACCACTAATGTTTGATAGCAGATGGTGTTTATTAAAATTATCAGCTTCAAAACTGAAAACGGAGGTTATGTTCAGTTATTACGCTTAGTCAACAATTTTGTGCCACTTACATTTTAGTGTGAAAAGCCTAACTGAGCCTGCGCTTTGCTTCCCGGATTATTGATCGTTTTGCCTAGTGGCCGCACGAATATTAGCCTCCTAATATTAAAACGAATACAATTCAATGAGTCTATCATTAACTTAAAAGTTTGCTACTTACGGGAAAGGAGATCGGGAGTTTCGGTTCTTTTTCAGTAGAACTAGGTGAAATGTGCGTCGATTTCGGATGGAGTCCTGGCGAAACTACGTTAAGATACGACAATCAAAATAGGTTTTTGCACTTCCGAAAACATCCTACTTACATCGATTTTCCTGTAAATATCTTGGCGATAAGATGTCACAAACTACAAAAACGCGGATTAAACTTTCACGGGACTTCAACTAGGTAAAACTAATTGCTAATCTAGCTAAGAAACGGCACTGATATATTTGGCGGTAGAAACAAGAGTGAGCCGAGTGAAAAAACGGTTTTGCATCGGCAGCAGCACAGGGTGATTCGTAATTTTTCAACCGGTGACAGCAGGGTTGCTAGTCGCGCCGACATTCAGTGTAAACATGACGTTTACTTTTTTATGAGTGTGTATGTTTTTTGTTTACAAACAAATTTTCTCGTATTTTTTTTTATTATTCGCTTTTAATTTTACGAAATATTATACAAATGGCGCATTGCTCTGTACACGCTCGGCCATATTGAACCATAAATGTTTGAAAAATAACCATAATCGAAGTTTTGTGGATCAAGTCGTTTTATGAGTTTTCAGTGAAAACTCATAAAATGAGATTCTGAGGAGAACTTCGATAATGGTTATTTTTCAAGCATTATAAAAAAAGAAAAAATTAGCAGAAATTCAGGGAAAAATGATCCGAATGAACGTAGAATGACAAGAATCAATCTGAATTTAATAAATAGAGGTTTTATTGTAAAACATGGTTATCGTAATTGTAATCCTTATAGAATTTGTCCTGATTGCCTCGTCTGTTGCCATCATTTACGAATGAAGCCCCGCTGCTTTCCGGTAATTAAGAAGCACCCGATCCGGGGGCAGCTTCTCCCATGGTTTAGTGCCTTAATTCAATTGCAGCTTCTCGAACCAGATAGACCGCTGAACGAGAGGAAATGCTTTTCTTATCATTGCTGTAATGGAAAAAAAAAACATAAAAAATGGTTAGGTTGATCAAAAATTTAAAAAAAATCCATTTTAACATGGAGACTTACCTTTTGGAAAATGCCACAATCTAAGCATACTGGTCTCAAGCAAAAAAACACCGTTTTCGTATCCCCTCCGGTGTTCAGCAGAGGAACAGCAATGATCTCGGATGGAATTTGGGACCACCTCCGCTATTGGAATTGGAATCATCCTTATCGGAAAGTTTGCCTCCTTTCGCATCGTTGTCGCTGGTTTTGCTATTGCCTGCTACTGCAGGATTCTACTGGAAGCTCCCGATCCGGATCAATGCGGAGCAGCCGGTGACCCATTGTACAATAGTGGGCAATTTCCTTATTGTTCTGATAGAGAAAAAAAAAATGTTAGTAACATTGGGATTTGGAGGATGTCAGAAAGATAGTTTCAATGTTTACCACTTTTGTTTAATCGAGCAGATACTTACAGGTAATCAGGTAATTGGAGTGAAAAAATAACTGAAATAATCAGTCAATCCGACGCACAACATTAAAATACAAAAAAGTTTCTGCGCGTCCAAAGATGGCAACTGTTTTTTCTTACATACTGCGGTTGAATTTTAACCATTTTCAACATTTTTTGTCAGAACTTCCAAAATGCTTGAAATTCAACCGTACACTATGTTTAAAAAACAACAATAATGGCAGTTTTATCGAAAATCTCATAAAATGGTTCAAGAAAAGCCATTAATGGTTAAAAAAATATGAGCGTGTAGTGTCGTGTCTTAGCAAGAGAAAGGACAACAATGTAAAATTTTACCATTTTCCTTCCGATCCGGTAACGTAAGTATGATCTTGATTATCAGTTGAAATGAAACTAACCTAAAACTCGTCATCTGTAGATGTTTAGCATGGGTGGACTTTTGTCGCGAACCGGACATCAAAGACAGATTTCTTGACGGCGGTTCACTAGCGTTGAAACACTACAGTGTTTGTTGGAATCACTTCCGCACGTCTCATTTAGAAGCAGCTTCGATAAGCGGTAAACTGCCGCAGGAAGCTGTACCGGAACATGTCGGATCCAGCAGCTACATGACAACCAAGATGTTGTTGGACGAAGGATTCGATTTGGAAACAGAGATTAAACCGCGCCCAGGAATGTTTGGTCCACCTAAATCAGAATGCCCTACGACGACCTCATTTGAAGTTGTTCTCATACCAGAATGTCGGGATCGGATTAACGAGAACACTACTCATACACTAGATGCAAAACTGACAAATACTTCAAGCGACAAAACAACAGTTCCTGCAAGTACGGTAGACCGGGGAATAGTGCAGCACCCACCGAAACCACTGATACAACCAATCACATCCAAAAACAGCAAAATCGAGATTTGCAAGGATTGTGGAGATAGGGATTGCAGCTCGAAGAGCTTGCAACATAGAATATTGAGTACCCGACAAAATTTAGAAACTCGCAAATTACAGATAGCAGAATATAAGAGGCAGCTTACAGAAGTCAATGCCAAAATCGAAGAGAAAAAGGCTCGTCTTGAAATTCGTAGGAAAAGGCGTAACGAAATAAAGCTGAAATATAAAATGATGAAGAGTCATAACAGTAGAAAAGGGTTTGCTACTCAAGAAAGTTCAAGTGAAAGTGAACAATCGGATGAAATAGACGAATCCAAAATCTGGTGGTAAAAATCCTCACAATGTTAGAAATCTGTAATAAGGCTTTCTTGTTTTAAAGTCGGTTATAAATTGAAACGTTTTTTTTTAAATTAGTCTATTTCATGTACTTTCTATCAGGTTAAAGTTTCGTCTTCAGAGCTGTCATATAAACGTTTAAGTTTAATTTTGTTTGTTTCCGCAAATGTTTTCATTTTTGATTTTAAATTTTTAATAGAATGTTCCACCTTTTGCAAAGCCTCGTTGGCTTGGATTTGTTTCCTTTTTGCTTTCCTGACGCTTGCACGTGCCTCCAAAAACTCATCTGTTATTCTAAGAAGTTGAGTGTTCTCGACTTTCAAGACGTTTCTAAGCCGCCGACTCTTGGGACAAGAATCAGATGCGTTAGTCGGTTTAGTCTGCTCAGTATCCAATGGTGCTGCACTGGTCTTTCTCTTTTTCGAAGGCTCTAGTGAGTCCGAAACGCTTTTTGTAGGAATACTCCCTTCAAGTAAACTGAAAAAAAAATCAGTTATAAATATAATAATTCTAATTCATAAGTACATACCCTTGTGATTTATTATCAGGATCTACGAAACAACTTTCCACAAAGTGATTAGCACATATCATCCGTTTAGTCTTTTGAAGATGTTCTACTCCTAGCAGAACGAACTGTTCCCGCAAAGCGGCAGATTCTGTGTATTCTATCCATTTTTCACAACTTATAAGAAGGAAGTTATTATAATAAATATATACGATTTTGTTTTAACTTTTACTTACGCCTCAGGATCCAGCGGAAATTGAAACATATGAGCCACATCTTTGCTTGTTCTCAGACAAGCTGCGACACAACAACGAACTTCTTTCCCTGACATGATTAAGCGAAATTTTTTCATCTATTCATTTTTTTGAGGAATAAAAATCAATTAAATGCATCTTTTTTCGAAATTACTCAGTTCAGAACACCGACATGAAAATAAACAACTCCGTCATTCAAACAAAAATTACGCTACGCGAAAGATACTTACACACTGAGTATGGGTAGGTGCTAAGCGTTGAAGTACAGTTAAGTTTTTTTTATGCTGGTTTATATTATCACTTTCAGTGAAAATTGGATTTTGTGCAATGTTTTGCAGCCGCAGTTATCCGTACAAAGGTTTACTGAAAAGCGGTTAGCGTGTAGAACTCCGACAGATTTTACACTGATTTGACCGATCGCACGAATGTACAAGTTCGCACAAATGTTGCAGTCATAAGTGCGCAGTCCAATTTAGAGCGCTGCGATTAATACATACCGCGTAAAAGGGCTTTTGTGATATAGCTCAGTTGGCAAGACAGTTACTTCCAGAACCTATGTCCGCGAGTTCGAGCCCAAGAGTAAAAATCGAGAACAGTTGAACCACAGAAGTTTTTCAATAACTGTCAACTGCAACGTTGATAAAAAGTCGCGAATGTCATAAAGATATCAAAACGACTATAATCGAAACAAAAAAACGTGATAATTTCCGAAAACCGCATTAAAAAACCATGCTTATTGTCAAAAACCGTGTAACAAAAAAAAAAAATTTGAAGTAGAGACTGGACTGGGGGACCTGTTCTGAAAGTTGAGATATTCAGATACATGGAACCAGAGACTTGAGACCTGAAATCTAAGACTTGAGACCTGAAACTCGAGATCTGAGACATGAGGACTGAGACTTTAGACCTGAAACTTTAGAACTTAGACTCGAAACCTGAGACCTGAAACGTGAGACTTGAGACCCGAGAACTCAGACGTGAGACCTGCGACCTGAAACATGAGATCTGAGAACCAGGACATGAGACCTGAGACCTGGGACCTGTGACCTGAAACTTGCGACTTGAGACCTAAACCATGAGGTATAACACCTGAGACATGAGAGACCTGAAACCAGAAACCTGAGCCCTTAGACGTGGAACCTGAGACTTGAGACCTTCGACTTGAGATCTGAGATATGAGACATGAGACCTGAGACATGAGATATGTAGAGAGAGCTGTTGTAGCATCTGTGTGAACAGCATCTAAATATGCCCAACTGGCAGGAGCAATGGGACGCATCGAGCAACGCAAAATTGAAGCATAGGCTAATCCCACGGCTTTCGGACTGGGTAAATCGGTAATCTGAAGTGCAAGGATCCAATGCATTAATATAGAGTTTGACATCATTATAAGATTATAACATGGGCACAAACCATCTGCAAAATTTTGAACTGGCAACTAAAAAAAAGTCACCAAGTTCGGTAGCCAGACATTTCCAGACATTTTTTTCAAAATCTTCCAGACTTTTTTTGAAAAACAGTTTGCAGCTCCATCTGCGATGACCGTTTTAACTCACTCTGTGCGCTACTACGATCAAAGAAAGTCGTTTCTAATAAAGTTTATATTAGTTGTTGAATCATTTCCAACGCTGAAATTCTATTGCGGTTAAAATCTCAATAAGCGGAGGTCCTGGGCCTCGTATACACCACTAATCAAAAGCAACGCTCTCTTAGGGTGCGGTATAACCCCGTGCGATAAGGCTTAAAAGGTCTCACGTACTTCCACGTACTGGTTGGAAATCCTGAGGGAGTGGCACTCCACTAGTCACCCAACTAATCAGCACACGTCTCGGGGTCTTACAGACCAGTCTGAAGTTGGCGAAACAGGGAAAGGAAAAAGGAGGGGAGGAAAATTGAAGAAGAGGAAAAATGAGAAAGAGGAAAAAGTTAAAAGGGTGAGATGTATAAGTGCATGAGCACAGCCTATCCCTTGATATAGTACCATCATACAGGGTGAAATAAATGGGCACATCTGGTATACGAAGTCTTTTAGTGGGACAAACCCATTCACGAGACCGTTACGGTTTGAATTCAAATTTATTTATTGTAAAAAAAGAATTAGACATGAGACCTGAGGACAGAAGACTTGAGACTTGGACCTGAAACCTGAGACCTGAGTCCGAAGACATAGGTCGAATTCACAGTGCGCGCGAAGCGAAGTGCGAAGCGGATTTCTAATTCGCGCGAAAACTCGCTCCTCATTGAAACACGTTGAAAAAAACATCGACCGGCCACAGTGCAAGCGAATTCTTGTGCGAAGACCCGGCTCGATCGCGCGAATTCATCCTGTTTATCCGAACAAACACTGAAAATATTCTCTCGGATATTTTGTATCGCAAATGATTATTTATCAAAAAATTTTTTTCAAAAGTATATTTATTTAATTATCATTGCCGTTTCTGTGTTGATTATGAAAAATGCACGGTTTTTTTTAGCACGGACTTTCGAAAAAAACGCGGTTTCAGTCTTTTCCATTTGAAACAAATTCTAACTGGCAATAAACTACCGGTGGCATGAAAGCCCCAGAATATTTGTATAGGGTGAAGGGGCTGAACGGATAGAAGTTGGAATTCGTTGTTCGACGCCATCTTGAAATCCAATATGACCCCTTCGACTCAACTTTAAAATGCTGGAAGTGACTGAGAAGCACATGAAACTCCCACAATATGGGTTTTAGATGAAAGTGCTCAATAAGTAGAAGTCGAATTTGGCTGTCCGAGGCCATCTTGAAATCAAAGATGGCGATTTCCGCTTAATTCAAAATGCAGTAAATAACTGAAAATCGCGTGATCCATTCACAATATAAGAAATAAGTAAAAGTGATCAAAAAGTAGATGAAAAATGACTGACAAAGTTAAACAAAACTTTTGAGAAGACTGCAAAAAATCACTGAAAGAAATAAACAAAAATATGACAAGTGTTATATAAATGAAGGAATATTGACAAAATATAACCAAACTGTGGAAAAATGTGAATAACTATATTACTAAAATTTAAAATATGACAAAAATATGACAAACAAAATAGTGACAAATGACAACAATTTGAATAAAACACGACAAATGTGGTAAAAAAATATGACATATATTACAAAAATTAGACAAAAATATGAGGAAAAAATCACAAAAATGGCAAAACTATGACAAATGAGAAAAAAATATATGACAAAATTATAATCAAAATTTGACAATAAAATGACCTGACAGAACTAATATAAGGACAAATATTTGACAACAAATTTACAAAACTGACAAAATAATAATAAAAAAATTACAATAAAATCACAAAAATC
Organism: Uranotaenia lowii; assembly: GCF_029784155.1. Classification (NCBI taxonomy): domain Eukaryota; kingdom Metazoa; phylum Arthropoda; class Insecta; order Diptera; family Culicidae; genus Uranotaenia; species Uranotaenia lowii. Next base: position 144,515,759 of record NC_073692.1, read on the forward strand.
TGACAAACATATATAAAACTATAAAAAAAATTATTACATAAGTGGTAAAAATATGTCAAAAATTTGACATAAAAATTCAAAAATATAGGCTAGAATATGACAAAGTTCTGAAAAAAATATGACAAAAAATTGACAAAATAATGACAAAAATCTGACAAAATTATGAAGAATGAGATAAAAATATAACAAAATATTTTCAAATATATGTAAGAAAAATGATAAAATGATGATAAATACGACCTTAAAATTACAAAATTTTAACAAAAAAGTGACAAATCCGAACATATAATGATGAATATGTTACAAATATTTGGCAAATATGACGAACAAATGACAAAATCAAGACAAATCTATGGGCTTGTGATATGTGTAATTCAGTTGGCAAGTTAGTTCCCTCCTAAGCCAATGTCCGTGAGTTTAAATACAAGAGTAATCAACTATAACTATAGTAACTATAAAAAAAAAATCAAATGAACAAAAAATCTGACAGAGCTATGACAATAATACGACAAATGAAAACATGGCCAAATTATGATAAAAATTAAAGAAAATGACAGAAATCTTACAGTACTATAACCACAGAAAACAGACGTACAAGCTCGAACAAAAAACCATCAAAAAAGTGTGTAAAATTTCAAATGCTATCCCAAAAAAATACGTTAGAAACTGACTGCAAACAGTGCCATCTATTACGCCGTTCAAGAGTTACAAATCAACTTTAAAGTGCCCAGTTAACGAAAAGGCGTAATCGTAGCCAAAAAACAGAAATTAGTTTAAAAAGGGTGTTGGCATTTTTACACAAGTTTCGTTGGCTAGCTTGTACGTCTGTTCTCTGTGCTATAACTATCTTTGCCAATTTTTTTTTATCATAGTTTTGTTACATTTTTATCATATTTTTTCATAGCTTTGTTACATATATTTTTATCTTATTTGAAAGATTTTTGTCACCTCTGCCATATATTTATCAAATTTTTGTCAGTGTTTCGTAATTTTTGTTATTATAATATTGTAATTTTTATCACCTTTGCCATATTTTTATCAAAGTTTTTTCAGCGTTTTGTAATTTTTGTTATTATAATATTGTAATTTTTTTCCATAATTTTGTTATGTTTCTGTCATAGTTTTGGTAGATTTTTTTTGCGATTTTCAGTCATTTAAAATATTTTAAAATTGAGCGGAAGCCGCCGTATTGAATTTTAAGATGGCGTTTCATAGCGTCAGACTGCAAAATTCGACTTTTACTAATTGATTCTTTTCACCTAATACCCAAATTATGGGTGTTTTATGCGATTTTCAGTCATTTAAAGCATTTTGATGTTAGGCTGAAGCCGCCATCTTGGATTTGGGCGTCATAAATCTATTCTCCGACGTCCTCATAAAGTCCAGGCACCTAGTATTCTTGTCCTTAAGATTCCTTTTCATAATCCCTGCGGTCCTAGAACGCGCAAGGTTTTTTTCCGAGGTTTTCCGGAATTAACGTGGTTTTTCAGAACTTACGCGGATTAGTTTTTTTGCGCGGTACATCTCGATCACAGTTTTGATTCTGCAAATTATGGTGCAAAAATTTTTTCACGCGTGATTAATTTTTGCAAAACACCGAAGGTTTTTTTCAGTGTTGAACCGCATCGCAATTCGCGTGCACTGTGGCCGGCCTTCAGAAACGAACTTGCGAAATTCATCCGGTGAATGAATATTTCGCTTCGCAGCGAGAGCGATGCGATGCGGGTTTACGGACTCAGCCAATGCGAACTCGAGCGGCGGATCAAATTTACATCTGCTTCGCAGCGATGAGTATTTCAGGTTTAAGCAATTCACATACATTTTCATCAGCGCATTGAATCGCATTCACCGGTTCGCATCGCATCGCATTCATTATGTCATCGGCCTGAGACAGGAGATATAAAACGTATGACACTAGACATGAGACATGAGAGACACAGCTCACGTCTCCCTTTTCACTTCTCACTCCTCATCTTTCACTTCTCTGAACTTCACTGAAAGATATTTGGTGTTCGAGAAATCAAGAAAACAAAATGTTATTGTGGTATTTTATCCCAGGCTGCCACGAGATCGCTTCAAGACCTCCACACCTTCATGTTTCTTAGAGCAGACTTCGGCCTCCAAGATACTCCAAACAGCGAAGTCCATAGGGTTCAGGTCTGGCGAACTCGCCGGCCACTCGCAGCTCGAAATAAACCCTGAAAAATGTTGCGCAATCCAAAGTTGGGTTTTCTTCGCTTTGTGAGCCGGCGCCGAGTTCTGTTGGAAAATCCAATCCCTGGAACCAAAATGTCGACGTGCCCACTGTTCGACGACATTCTGTAAAACTAGTTCCCGATATGTATTTCGGAATATTGGTTATCGCCGCGCTTTAATGTAATTTGAATCATCGACGTTTTTCGGCGGATTTTAGAATCAAAAACGTTATTACCAATTGTCCAGACGTTTAGAGCTACTATGGCTTTCGCTCCTATTCAGTGGACACTAAAATTATATTTTAAACAATGAATTTTTATCTAAATTTATAATATTTAAAATCTACAAACTACTGGTCTTCGTCTATAATGCAAGAATCACAGCTGAAACTTTTTACATTAAGATTAGAGGTGACAACAATGTAGTCAATAGGCAGATAGACTCCTGTAATTTTAAGACAGCTTACGACTTTGTAATCAAAAAATTGTCACAAACACTAACATACAAATGTAAACGAAAATCAAAACAAAATGTCCCGAATCAAACTAGTATAGACGAAGGCTAGTAGTTTGTAAGATTTTAAATATTGTAAATTTAGATAAAAATTCATTGTTTAAAATATAATTTTAGTGTCCACTGAAGAGGAGCGAAAGCCATAGCAGCTCGAAACGTCTGGACAACTGGTAATAACGTTTTTGATTCTAAAATCCGCCGAAAAACGTCGATGATTCAAATTACGATATGTATTTCGGTGGATCTTCACTCCTTCAGGGACAAAAACCAGCGGAGTCCGGCCATCACGGGTGATCCCGGCCCAAACCATCCCAGATGCTTCGTGATCTGCCTGGCAACCAAACTCTGTCGTTCTGCTTATTCACGAACTGCTGTACGGTGAAGAGTTTCTCGTCGGTAAACACGATATTTTTCAACCTTCCTGTTCTTGTTTCTGCTTCACCGTAAGGTCTTGAACCTTTTGGATCTTGTAGGGCTTGGTCTGAAGTTTATGTTTCAGGATCAGACGGAGACTTCGATCCGATTGAGAAATCCTCTGCACTACGACGAGGATTTCTCTTAAGGCGCTTCTTGACGATCTTCGCCATGGCAGGTGTATTCACAGTAGGTCGGCGTCCCCCACCGTACCGTTTTTTGGCACTTCCGGTCTCCAGGTATCTTTTAACTGTACGGTATTCAAAACTTCTGCACACACTTATATCGGGCAGCTCACGAACTATGTCATTCTGCCGTTTGCCAGCTAGGAACAAGGCAACAACAGTGCTACGTTTCAATTCGAGATCCATTTTTCCGGATAACACCGGATTACAAAAGTAACACTTACATCCAATGATAGCTAAGATTAAGCGACTACAAAGCGACGAGAAGTCGTTCAATACTGTTTCGTGTGCAACGAAATAATTACTGTTAAAGTAATGTAGCAGTTCAATTGCCGGACCCTGTACTGAAAATCCAGTGCAAAGTTGAATTTTTAAGTGTTAGAAAATCTTTGAAACTGCAAATTGGCAAACAGTTAGAAAAACAGCTACCTATGTAAATTCGTCAAAATTTTTGTGTTTCGTATTTTGAAAATCTAAAGATGCAAAAATGTGTCAAATTCCGTAAACTTTTCAATCAACATTTCAAAAATTTTCTAGTGTGACTGAAACAATTTTGACGGTTCATTGATTGAAATGTACGGTTTTAAACCACTTTTTACATTTTTTTAGTAATGGTTTTAAAAAAAATTCAAAAAAATATATCCTCGTGCGCCACGCATTGCTTTTAACTTCAGCTTTCGTGGACACTTGGTGAATTTTTTGTTTGAACATTTCGTAGCTGATCTACAGTCTTTTTTTCAGAAGCCTGTTTTATCGAATTTTTTTTCTCAGACTGAAGTGTTGTAGCTGACCATTGTCTAAAAATCACACCCGAGTTACATTACAAAGTTTCTAAAACTATAAACTTTGTACAAATTGAGAAACAAGAGAGATATACTGCCCCTACTTTCATAACAGTCCCATATGCAAAAACAAGCAAGCGAGAAAATCAGCTTTTCCTGTTTTGGAATATATTTTCGAATTGTGACCATAACGTTAGGTATAAACGAAAAGCGTTTGATTGAAGGTGTTCAAGGATGTCATAACAAATCGTTCGACCTGAAATTTTCGAAATTGGGACATTGAAGGTCGGGAGCACTCATTTTATTCGTTATGGGACTGTTATGCGAGCATATTTGAGATTTTTTTCAAATCTACTCGCATAACAGTCCCATACAGAATATGTTTTGTTCAACAAGCTACTTTCTAAGACTTCTTTTTTGAACTTCTAAACGCAGTTATCAGAAAAAGAAACCTAATTTTGGAAAAATATCGTGAATTCTTCAAAGTAAGTTCAATCTTTTTACGATTTTGATTGCATCTGATAGTTTTTCGCTGAAGAAGAGATTCCTTTCTTCTTACTGGTCTGCCTTCGAAAACTAGTGTGCATAATTCGACATCAAAAAAATTGAATCTTTATTAAATGATTCAAAGCAATAAATCAAAGACTATTTCGTCGAAAGAAACATTGAAAAGTAACTAAATCCGTGGTATTTCACATATGGGACTGTTATGCGGGTATATTTCATATGGGACAGCCACGAGTTGATATTTTTCTCGAAATTTCTGGAACAAAATCTCTTTTTTTATTGTTTTATATTGAAGCCCTATGTTCAAAATGACGAACTGTCAGGTTAGATGAAAAATGACGAAAATTCATATGGGACTGTTATGCGAGTAGGGGCAGTATAGCACCTAGTAAAAATTTCTGGGACTATTGAGGGTTAAGGATAAACTGTTATTCAATAATTTATTCTCCAGATTTGGTCAGGGGTAAGAAGCTTTCAATGTTTGAAGCGGATGGCAAGAGAAATTCAGTATTTTTATCCAGCGACAATGAGATCCTGAATTCATTTCGAATAACTAATCTCAGGTAGGATACTATAGCTACACAAAATAACCACTGAATTAAACTGAAATTCGGCTTTCGGTTAATCTACTTATGGAAATTTCAAATTGCAGAAATTTTAAATCGATTCCACACACCAACTTACAACTCCTCTTCCGTCTCACAGGAAATTCGAACAAGCCATGGATGTGATTGCCAAGAATGGAGGCAAATACTCCCTCATTGCGGTGGCAAGGCTCTATCTGGACCATTTGCTCACCTTGGCGCAGTATGAAGAGGCGGCCAAATTGTGCCAGCGTGCCTTCAAGACCAACAAACAGCTCTGGGAGGAGGAGGTCTACAAATTCGTGAAGGTAAAACAACTACGCTCGGTAAGTGACTATCTGCCCCGCTCGGTGGAATGTAGGCTGAATCCACACGTGTACGAAATGGTTTTGTACGAGTACTTGCAACTCGATCCAGAGGGCTTTCTAAGGCTCATCAAGGAGTGGCAACCGGGTTTGTACAACACCAAAGCCGTGATCAACGCAATAAACGATCATTTCAATAAGAAGGATGCCGATGTATTGCTGGAAGCTCTAGCGATACTGTATTCACACGAAAAGGAATACGATAAGGCGTTGAAGATGTATCTGAAGTAGGTTGAAAAAGATATTGAAGAATTGTTGATTTTTTTTATAATAAATTCTGATTTTTAGATTACAACATAAAGACGTATTTGAGTTGATCAAAAATCATAATCTTTATTCCGTAATAAAGGATACGATAGTTCAGCTGATAGAACTGGACAGTGAAAAGGCCATTACCATGTTGTTGGAAAAGGACAAAATTGCAGCTGAGGATGTTGTCAGGGAATTGGAAGAACATGAAGAATTTCTGTATCGGTATCTGGACGCTTACGACAAGATCGATTACTCTGGAAAGTTTCACTGGAAATTGGTATCTTTGTACGCATCCTACGAACCCAGTAAACTATTGCCATTCCTGAAACGTTCGAATAACTATCCCATTCAAGAGGCGTTTGATATTTGCAAGCAGCGACTTTTCTACCCTGAGATGGTCTATCTACTGGGTCGGATGGGGAACACTCGAGAGGCTTTGTCCATAATCATCCACAAACTAACGGACATTCAGATGGCGATCGAATTTTGCAAAGAACACGATGATATGGACCTGTGGAACGACCTGATCAACGAGTCCGTGGAGAAACCCTACATAATGACCAAGCTGCTGGACGGCATAGCGGGATTCATCAACCCGGAACTGCTGGTGAACAAAATAAAAAAAGGTCAAGATATTCCGGGACTCAAGAACTCCATCATCAAAATGCTGTGCGGGTACAGTTTGCAGGTTTCGATACAGGACGGGTGCAATCAAATCCTCGTTTCGGACTATTTCGACATGCACGAACGTCTGTCAAAAGTTCAGCACAGGGCACTGTGCGTAACCCCGGAAAACACCTGCGGCCTATGCCGGCGCGATATCATAGTTAAAGGTAACCTTTCGAAATCAATACCTCACAGTGAACGAGTTGTTTTTAACCTGTCTTTTTTGCAGATCATCTAAGAACTGACGTAGTAGTATTCAATTGCAGGCATTTTTTCCACGAAAACTGTTTACCGGACAAGTACAACGTAGACTTTTGTACGGTGTGCAAGTCGACGAACCAGTAACGTTGCGTCGCTGCTAGAGTTAGTGGTAGAAAAGATATAATCGTGTGTATAAACAAATTCGTAACCGTTTATAATATAATGTTCCGTGATCAGTTAAGCAAAAAACGATTCTATATTTTAGCTTTTTGCTGTTTTTCTGTTTGAGAGTTTGCTTATTTATTTTTTTTTATACAAATGCGATAATAAAACAAAGCCAAACGTTTTCAGCGGTAGTTTTATGATTCGAAATAGCCGAAAGAAACTTGAAGTAGTTTGTATACTTTTCATAAAATGAAGGTTTTATGAAGTTTTTGAAACCAACAAGTCACTTTAAGAAGCTTTGTGTGTTAAAGATTCCCATAACCTAATTTCAAATGGAACAGATTATAGTACTTAGATGAAGGTGTTCAATGCCAAGAGGATCATGCAAAGATTCAAATCTTTCGGTTCGTTACATCTAAAATCTATACCGTCTCCGTCAAACTGTGTTTGCTTCCTTGTATCATTCATTGCCTGTTGTCATGTCCTATGTGGTTTATCTATAGGTGGGGACAACCAAAACTTTAGTATTAGTTCGTTGTGTACGGATACAATGTTTATGAACGATTGTGACGTAACGCGACGCCATCACGGAGTCAAGTGTTTAGCGCCCAAATGTAGCCATGGGGACTTATTGGGAGGAATGTTTGGGACTTGTTTATTATTTAGAACGAATAGCGTCGCCGTGCTGTGGTGCGTTAGAAAAAAAGCGTAAATGAAAGGGTGCTTTGATTGTTATTTATGAAACTGCAAGGAACATTGTATGCCGCCGGTGAATGACGACTTCAACGTCGAGACGCTCATGAACGATTGTGACGTAGCAATCAAAACATTGAAAAAACTGATTCTCACACTCGTGCAAGGGTATTCTTGTCCCCACCTATAGATAAACCACATAGGTCATGTCGAGTGCTGATAAGAAAATACTCGGTCAATGGCAAGTCAGTTTACTAAGTGATACGAGCAGTCTGGGGAATTAGTATTAGATGATTTATACAGTGAGCGAAATAAGAATAGCACCACTATGTGTTTTGCTTGTTAAAATATGAATGTTTGTAAATCACCAAAACTTTGTTCTATAAATTGTTTTGAACTGTTTAACGGATAAATCAAGCATAAGTTTACTATTTTTGGACGTTGCAATTGGCGTTGAGGACCAAAACTATGGAAAAAGGGTGCGAAATAAGAATAGAACCACTTGTGTTTTGTCAACAAAAACAAGATTATTTCTAAAAATTTACTGTGTAAAAGTGAATATTAATGCTTCTACGAATTATCTGAATAGATAACTGTATTTTAAGGAGTTTTCTAGAATTTCGAAGATTTTCAAAGGTTTTAAAAGGGGGTTTCAAGATATGCTCCTTTAGCGTTTAGGTATTTGATACTTGAGCTATAATATTTTATCAAACTGCTTTATTTCTTCTTTATCATTCAGAAGTATGATGCAAATTGACGAAACATAGATTTGATGCTGATTTTGAATAAAAAAAACAGACAAATTCAAAAATACTAATATTTTTAAATAGTCAAACGCTATTTCTCTAGTTTCATGTCGTAGATGGCAGCACTATCTTGCAATTAAACCGAATTGATGCTCATTTTCGAATATCTGTGATTAATTCAGATGTGCTGGATGATTTTGGTGAAGAAATAAGTACTTGGTATCGTGTGACCGCCTTGGAAATTCTAAGATCACAATATCAAAAACTAAGAATTTCATCATGAAACCATAAAAGTGAATTTCTTGGACCGATAATCAGAATAATTTTGTACTTTCCGATGGAGCTTGATGAACCAGATAACTAGCAGTTTTATTGGTATGATTTAAAATTGAATCGGAAGTTGAGATGAGCAGGAATTTTGGCGGTGTTATATTCTTGTGCTGGTGTTTTATTTTGCAAATCCGGAAAGATTTCTGCGGCATGTACTCCAACAAAACTGTGTTGGAAAACTACATCGAAATGATGAATATGGGCCTAAATAAACCCGAAAAATCAATATTGAGACTTAATTTGGTATTAACGGCAAGATAGTGCTGCCATCTATGACTTGAAACTGGAAAAAGTGATGTTTATTGAAAAAAAAATCTAAGTTTATGAATACCAACCTGTTTTTTTCTGATTTAAAATAAACCGAAAATGTTTGATTCATCATTTCACTTCATTTTAATGAAGAAAGTAAGTAGTTTGGTAAAGAATTACAGCTCAAATATCAAATTCCTTAGTTCTAGAAGAGCGTCTCTAAAAAAACCATTTTAAAACCTTCGAAAATCTTTGTAATTCTAGAAAACTCCTTAAAATGCAGTAAACTATTCAAATAATTCGTAGAAGCATTATTATTCACTTTTACACAGTAAATTTTTAGAAATAATCTTGTTTTTGTTGAAAAAACACAAGTGGTTCTATTCTTATTTCGCACCCTTTTTCTATAGTTTTGGTCCTCAACGCCAATTGCAACGTCCAAAAAAAGTAAACTTATGCTTGATTTATCCGTTAAACAATTCAAAACAATTTATAGAAGAAAATTTTGGTGATTTTCAAACACTCATATTTGAACAAGCAAAACACATAGTGGTGCTATTCTTATTTCGCTCACTGTATACGAATGACATAAGATCAGATATGATTAATAAAACTTCGTGTTTAAATTTATTAAATGTGTCATCAAAAGCTATGATGAATGTTGTAAATTATGAGTCTTAAGCACATTTTGCCCGGTATTCCCCGATTATGAAACCTTGTTGAGGCTTCAGCTGTTTGTGTAAGCCATTTTATTTTGTAAATAATAAAACAAATAATCGGATTGTGCCCGAAGAGGCTCGACTTTTTGACTTTTGCACATGTAGTGACGCAATAGGTTCAATCTTCTGTGTGCAAAAATGTCATGGCTCGTTTTCGTCACAAATGAGTTGCTATTCCGGAACTGATAAAGTGTGGCGTCTAATGGTCAACAATTCTTCTTTAAGTATCGGGCTTTCTTTGCATTCTACACTAGGCAAGTCTAACTTCGAATTAAAGCGATTTGAGAATTATGTTAAGGGAACCGAGAAGCTTCCACACCTGGAGACCACCGTACCAAACGGAATCACAGATCCACCACGTTTTGGTAGGCAGTCGGCACTTCTCGGACATCATCGACATCAGATTCTGTCGAGGCGCCAACATTGAGTCAAACCATTTTTGTCTGGTGATGGTGAAGATGCGCCTAAAACTCTCCATAGCGAACAACATACGAAAACGACACCCGTCTCGGTTAAATATCGCATGACTGAAACAACCTGAGGTCGCGGCAGACTACGCGCAATCGCTCGAAGCAGCGCTGTCGGCAGAGCGCGAGCTTGCCCTTCTCGAGGACTGTTGGGATACCATCAAAACAGCCATCAACAGCGTTGCGGAGAACGTCATCGGGCATGTAAAACGAACTCGACGGAACGGCTGGTTCATGAGAAGTGCAGAAGGGTGATGGACGAAGAGAAAGCTGCGCGGGCTGCAGTAGTGCAAAGAAGCACCCGTCGAAATGTGGAGCCACTCCCAATGATGAGGTGGAGTAGCCAATGACGAGGTAGAGCCACTCCCAACATAGAGTGAAGTTAAGGAAGCCATTCACCAGATGAATAGCAACAAGTCAGCTGGGAAGGATGTCATCGCAGCTGAACTCATCAAAATGGGCCCGGACAAGTTGGCCGATTGCCTACACCGGTTGATGATCCAGATCTGGGACAAAGAACAGCTACCGGAAGAAAGGAAGGAGGTGGTAATATGCCCCATCTACGAGAAGGGCAACTTGGACTGTGAGAACTTCCTAGCGATCACTGGTCCAAATGCCGCCTACAAAGTGCTGTCCCGAATCCTACTCCGCAGCCGAATGTCAAAAGCAAACAGATTCGTGGGAATCAGGCAGGCTTCATGGAGGAACGGTCTACGACGGACTAGGTCTTCACATCAAGTTCCTAGTTCTTAACATCAAGTTCCTACATACCACCTATTCATCGACTACAAAGTGCATACGACACGATCGACCGTGACGAGCTATGGAAAATCGTGGACGAGAACGACTCTTCCGGCAGATCATCTTAGGCGGTGGAGGAGATCTACCGCGAACTGAAACGCGAAGCAGGAAGGATTGGGTTAATGTTAATCATTAATACGTCTAAGATAACTGTCCTGCAAAACGCGCGGCGCAGAATAAGAGCCTTTATCTGAAAATGTTCCTAACTGTCTATTTTATACCAGACGATAAATATTGGTAAAAAAATTCACCAATGGTTCACAATTTCCAATTCAAATATATATTTGGGTATTTGAAGATTATCCTCAAAATTTTACGTATTTATGCTACGCATTTTTTTAAGGTTTTTCATTTAAATATTTTTTCGCTGAGCCGTGTCATTTAAGATTCAACGATTCAATAAACAGAATCTACGCCATCGTGAAATTTCTCATAGTCAAAAGTCGATTTGGCATTATTTAGGTACTAAAATGAATACATATAAGCTAATCTTTTTCAATTTTCCTCAAAGTTGACTCTATACACGGAAATTGCGTTGCTATTCCAAAGACGTTGTCATGATAATTTTACAATTTCTGCGTTATAGTACTTTCAACCACGCAAATTATAACATCAATTTTGTAAAAGTGCACATGAAACATTATGGAAATTACTATGTACCTGGTAATTTTCGATAACTGTCAATGTTTGTTGTCGAAAATACTATGGTCATGATGATTTCATCATAATTTCTATTACAACTAGCGTTCGCATAGTAATTTATACATTGTGGCACCAATTCATATCAACAAAATACTACACACAAGGTACTTTTGACCCCCCCCCCCCTTGAGGATCCAAAACAACAAGCAATGTATTCGACTCCACACTCTAAATTTTAAATTCAGAACCAAATAATGATTATAGAGTAAGGTTAATCAAAAGTAACCTTCTGGACTCAAAACTAAAGCTGAACCTCAAAAATTCATCCCAAATTTTGCTACACTTTTTCAAAATTTTCTCACTTGTTCATCGAAATTCAGGTCAGAATATTAAATTTTAAATTAATTAAACTAATTTCGGAGGTTCTAATTCCATACTTCTCATAACCAAAATTGTATTCCTGTTTTTGTAATTCGGATTTATAGAAATTAGAAATAAAGAAGCTGCTTTGAAGTCCTGGTTCAAATTTGGTTTTGCATTTCATAAAAAATTAAAATCATATTTTTAGAGATCATATGTATTTTCAATATTTTGATATAAGTTTTCCGAATACGAAAAAAGAGAATATTTTTTGTATAATCAAAGTCGAAGCTCTTAAACTTATTTATTACACAAAATTCAAAAATTCAAAGCTTCGAAATGGCAATCAAAAATTGAACAGTCAGATTCAAATACTTGTAAATTCATATTTTAATCCTGTTTCACAATACAGATTTAAAATAAATAATTTAAATAGTGAATTTAAGTTAAACCTGAACTACAAAATATAAATAATAGATTAATGAATGAGGGCTCTAAAACTTGGCTCATAAAATTCTGATCTGGAATAAGATTCGGAAATCGTATTTTTTGTACATTTCAGAAATCGTATGGAAATTCGGATACAGATTCAAAGTGCAATTTTTGAATTCAGGTTCAGAACTCAGATTCAGAATGCAGATTCGAAATTCAGAAAAAAGGTTTAACTACTGAATAATTTTACAATCAACATGAATTCTTGAGGAATTCAAGAGTTCATGAACTTAACAAATTGTGGACCAAATACGAGAGATCTAATCTTTTCGCTTGCCAACAATGTGCTACACTTCGAAGTGTGACTCGAATGGACAAATTCAGTTAAACTTTATTCGACAACATTTGCAGTTACTTAAAAATGTTTAACTTGTAAATTTGGTCCTTCTAAAAAAAAGAATGCAGAATTTCGGTCTTTCTTCTCATTGATTTCTTCGCGGTCCTCAATGTGTAAAGATTGCTTGCCAAATCAATTTCCAGATTTCAATTTTTTAAACAAAATTCGTTTGTAGGTAAACACAATTTAATTCAAAATCAAAAATAAAAGGTATAGTTTGGGTTCTCAGTTTTATCCGAAAAACCCAAATTTATTTTTCCAGTGTATTGTTTAATATTAATAAAGACACACAAATTCGGAATTTTATGTTTCAGAAATCAATAAACAAAATTCTGCTAATTAAATATAGATATTTGAGTAACGGGAATTGTTGTGTTAAATTTTGTAGGATGAGGTTTCATTATAAGATTAATAACGTTTAATGTGGAGCATAATAGCGTCAAGCGAAAAATCGAGATATCTTATATTTGGTCCTCAATTTGGTGGTCAGAAAATTTGATCCGAAAAATTGATGATTTTTATCTCTTCCTTTTTTTTTAATTTGATTTTTTTCATCGAAGGTTTAAATCTGTGAATTTGCAAAGCAGTTTGGAAGATTGGACATGTTTGATTTGAGTATAGAATAAGTTTCTTTTAAAGGAAGGCTCCCCTAAAATAAGCTTATTTTATGGCCAAATCAACTAATGTTACTTTACCTGACTTTAAACAAATTCAAAGATTTTAACCATCGATTAAAGCGAACTTACCTTACCATTTAGGTTTAGTACCAATTTCCTAAAGTTACGATTTAATACGAAAACTTTTAATGTCAAAGTACTTAAAAATGAATAATCATATGTTTACAAAAATAATTTATTTTAATTTTCTTTTGTATTCGTGAATTGTTGAGCAATAAATCATAGGTAAAAATTATCACCAAAACGCCCACCATGAGTCAATTCTTCCTGCGGCCCTGAAGATCTCAATCTCGAGGGTAAGCGGTTAAAAATCCTTGTTGTTCCAAATTGAACCGAAAAATAAGGCTGTTCGTTGTTCGACTGGTCCTTAATAACTTTTTCTCGTAGCTCGTATCATCTGACGTTCTTTACAAAAATGTGCGAAATTATAATTCAATTCAGAAAACTAATTTGATTGATGTCAAATTTCCATACAAACTTGAGGCTTGTTGATCGACCCCTTAGAGCATGGGTGGCCAACATTTTCAACGGGCCAAATTTCAGAAATGAGATTGTTCTGGAGTATTTAAAGAAAACGAATAATAACAGATTTTTGAAGACGCTATAAAATATCATTTGCCTAAGTCACATCGATTATAGATTCATTCCAATAAATCATTTTTGTTACTTGCAAATTTTGACAAATTTAGCTCCATTTGAAAAATAAAAGAAATGTTACTCAATACGAAATGAATGATCCCTCCCAATGTCAATATTTTTAAAGAATTTAAAATCTACTCGGTTTATCCATCTCATAAATGTCAAATCACGTGACGACAATGGACATTAGGCCAATTTTATGGTCTCCAAATATGTTCCGCTAATTTTCAAAAATTTTCAAGATCACCGTTCTCTTTAGAATAATTTGATTGATGAATTTAAAAAAAAAAACGCAGAATTGAATTGTTGATAAAACTAAGCTTCACAAGCTTTTGATATTAAAAGAGTAATTTGTTAACGAACTTAAGTTATATCATAAAAATTATTGATCTTTCAAAGTACAGACCTTAACCTCAACTCAATTCATTTTTTTTTCAAATTTTCCAGTATCTCAATTTGACAAATTTATTGGAATAGCCTTTTATTCTATAAACAGGATTATTAGAGTGCTCCAAATGACTCGACATTTGAAAAAGTTATACGCTGCAGGCTTAAATTGATCCTAAGCCTAGTACAAGGTTTCATGCCAAATTGGGGCCAGGTCGGATCACGGGAAGGGGTCGCTCAACGAGCCTAAAGTTTGTATGGGATTTTGGGACATTTTGTTCCGGAGGAACATGAAAATCCAGTTTTCAATAAATAACTGTGGTCCCCTTGGGCCGATTTATTTTAAAAACGGTTTTTCATGAAGTCTAAACTATGAAAAATATTTCATCCGAAGACTGCATTTCGATTCGAGTTAAGATAAAAAAGTAATTAAGCTTCAAAAATAGCTATCTTTTTTAAGGGTGATATTCATCACTATTAATGAGAGACACTGCTTCGAACATTTCGACGCAGCATTAACTGATGAATATAACCCTGAAAAAAGTTACCCCATTTTTGAAGTCTAATAACTTTTTTATCATAAGTTGAATCGAAATGCAGTCTTCGGATGAAATATTTGTCATAGTTTAGGCTTTAAGAAAAACCGTTTTCAAAAGAAATCGGCCGAAGGGGACCAAAGTTATTTATGAAAAACTGGGTTTTCATGTTCCTCTAGAACAAAATGTCATAAAAACCCATACAAATTTAAGGCTCGTTGAGCGACCTCTTCCCGTGGTCCGATCTGGCCCAAATTTGGCATGAGACATTGTACTAGGCCTAGGATCAATTTAAGCCTGCAGCGCATAACATTTCACAAGCTTGAAATTTCCCATTCAAATTTGGGGCAGTCTAACGACTTTGATTGTTTTATAATCATTGCACCATTTTTAGGTGAAATTTTTGCAAAAAAATCGTTCTTCTGAGAGATTTATCAGTACCAAACCGGTTCTACTTGAATTCCACAACCCAATTATAAATTCTGTCTAGTTTTTCATTATTGACGTTCATAAATACAGAGCATGATGCCAATTAAAATTTATTTTTTCGGATTTAGTTTAATTTTCATGAAAATTCCCTTTTTTTCTTGATACTCAGCGAAAAATCATAAATTGGAAGAATTTACAGAGCAAACTTTAGGTATTTACAATAGTTATTAAATTTTGATAGACGAACGAAGTTGTTGAAAAAGAATTCAAGTTACAAATGATTAAAGTTGTTGTAAAAGTATAATTTTTATTGTGAAGTTGATATGATTTGGTGATTTTTTAACGATTTCGATAAGCTTTCACTATCTTTCTGAGGCTATCCAAACTCCTTGATATTCAAATTAGAGTCCGCTTGAATGCTCTTCATACCTATGACATGTAGTCGCAAAAAGCCAATCGGAAAACATTGAAAAATGTGTGATAGAATGTACAGATAATGTGCCTAATACCGTACAAATTTGATAATTTTAAAATAGAAATTTTTATTGTTTTTTTTATTTAGTGGCGGTAACATTTTTGGTAAAATGATATGAAGCCCTCAGAGTATAAGTGCAAAAATGATCGAATTTTGAGTAAATAATGCCAAACGATTCTCCATGTTTCAAATTATGTTTGATGATTTTTTCATATTTTTTAAATTATATTCGCATACTTTTACGTTGGAAAGAAAATTGCAAATTTCGAAAAATGTACTGAAAATGGCCAAACACAACAATTTAAAAGCGTGTTTTCTCGAAATTTGTTTATATACACTTTTACCCTTTACCCCTTTGACCAAGATAAACGTTCAATTCTAAGATGATGGTTTTTCAGAAAAGTGCTTCGCGGGCCACAAAAAGTTGGTCGCGGGTCATGGTTTGGACACCCATGCCTTAGAGATAACCAATAAATGAGCTAAAATTCGACAAAAAGCCTTCAGGCAGGTCAATGAACGTTTCCAGCATCCAAGTTTTGATACCTCTGTTTGTGGACCACCCTAATGACAAGACAAGACGCAAGACGTTAATTTGCGATTCTTGGACTTATCCTCTGTTATCTCAGCTCGGTATATAAACTTAAAGCATGGAATTGATAGAATTTGTCAGTCAGTTACTTTGAAATGGAAGTCCAGCTAACTAAATAATCAATTAGTTACTAAAAAAATTTCCTAAAGACAAATAGGGGTAAGAATACTTAATCTACAGGGCTCCAATCATCCTCGATCCCAAATTTTCGAAACATCAACAAGAAGAAAAGTTCTGTTTGAACCTGACAACAAAGTATTCCAAAAATTAATCGGATGCACAATCTCATCGACAGCCGACTCAAAACAAAACCGGCTAAACTAGATGTGGTGTGATCGCGCTTTCCTTCTTCCATCGACAACCAACCTCTTCTCGATCGTTTCGAAACCAAAAAAAAATCTCTCAAATTTCAATTTTCTTCTCCTCATTCGTAAGGATAGTTGTACAGAACCCCCAAGTTCCAAGTGTCTGGTTGGCGTTCTTCTACCCGAGCGAGAGTTAGTACGCTTTTAGTTGCCTCGCGGTTCAGTAGTGTTTGGCCGACGACGACTAAGCCTTTGCCTATCTCTCGCTCAACTCGAGGGAGACACATAATAATACAACAACCAGCATTTATTTTTAATAATACCCCATACGTTCTGTTGTCTATGGACAGACAACGCCGCAGATAAAAGTGAAAGTGATAACTTGTTTTGAAATTGGTCAACACTACGTGGCTAATTCTTTGAAGAACTTATTCGATTTTGTTGTGAAGTTGATCTAAGGTAAATACGTCGATCGGTGTGTGGTTTTGGAAATAAGCTAGTGAAAGATTGATTCAATTTCATGGGATTCGGGGCTTTAACATTTCCTCTAACTAACAAGTATCTCTATTTAGTGGCAAAAGGTGATACTATCGATTGGTTTTGGTATAAATTTCAAACTAATCTTCACTAATGGTTTGAAAATCGTTCGACTTAACGAAACATTCCAATATATTTTGGCCCAATAGAGTTGTTCCTCTACAAATATGTTGTTGTTTCCACGCTGCGTTTGACTTTGACGATCTGCCTGCGGTGTGACCTTCGGGGTCGGGTTCGATGGACACCGGTTAGACAAAAAAAAACGAAAAAAAAACCACGACGACCAATTATCGCTCTCAGCACATTTTGATTTCAGTACAAGAAGGTTATTTAATAATTAAGTAAGGATGGCTGGCTTGATATTCATGTGAGGAAGTTTGACAACGTGACAAAATTATTCGTAGTTTTCGAAAATATTTTTTTTTTCTCAAGGGATTTTAAGCTTCAGAGGCTTATTCATCCCGAAAATTTTTTCGAAAATATTAGTTTATTTAGAGCCTTTATCGGACACATATATATTCATTCTCAGTACTTTTCCGAAATATATATAAAAAGTGAAGGCAACCACTTGAACTTAAGACTTCTATAGATTCTCATTCCAATGTTTTTTTTTTTGTTTGAATCATCAAACCAATGAAGATCAACTATCACAATAGTATTAGACAAATTTTTGAATTCCCCAAAGTAATGTTAATTTTTATTTAATCTTTGCATATGCTATCTTATTCTTCTTTTAAACACAGACTAAGAAATATTAAAATCAAAGTCACTAACAACTTCATTGAAACAAGCGCAATATGTATCAAAAAGATTGTTTTGTCCGTATCGGGTTCGTCAAATAGTAAGTGTGAGAAATGTCTGCGTCTGGGATGTTCTCACAGGAGCGTTAAACGGAAGAAGCGACAACAATTCTAGGCAGTCCACGTTATTCTGTAGAACATCGAAGATGAAGAGCCGCCGTAGGAGAATGCGACTTGATGCCAGCGTCGGTAGGTTCAGCAACTAGCAGCGCTGTTTGTAGGATGGGTGGTTAAAGGCGTCGTTCCATGGTAGTTGGCACAGAGCGTATCTGAGAAGACATCGTTGTACTCTTCCGATCCTGTTTGTCTGCACAACCTGGTATGATGCCCAGATTTGCACTCCGTACTCGACAATGCTACGCACAAGAGCACAATACAGTGCTTTTAGATTATAGTAGGTAGTCGTTGAAAAATTGCGTGTTTCGTCGTAGAAGCCATGAACCGCAAAGCCCTTAGCTGTTGTAGTTGTAGCTTCCGGGAGACGTTATTCGAGGAAAAATTTTGCAGAGGAATGTTGAAGTCACGATTCGGTAAGCTACTGAAGTATGATTCGGGTAAAGGTGGTGAGTGTCCATGTCTTATGAGTAATGTACATATAGGTTACACTTAGTGCGAGGGCTAAGTCTTCTCGATCACAGTTGCTTTTGGAGTCCATAGTAGGCACAACTTCCGCTGATCATTCGCCACCGAATCTCACGGCTGGTGTCATTGGCTGCGGTCACGAGTGAGCCGAGATAAACAAAGTCTTCGACAATCTCCAGCTCGTCGCCGTCGATCGTAATCTTGTTATTACTGGATAAGCGGGCTCGGTCGGTTTCGGATCCGCAGGCCAGCATTTACTTCGTGTTGGTCGTATCAATCATCAACCCAATCCTCCTTGATTCGCGTTTCAGTTTGCGGTAGATCACCACCGCAGAAGATGATCTGCAGACTATATCAATTCCATCGGCAAAGTATCTGCTGACAACTCATCTAGTTTGACTAGATCTGTTGAAAATCTTGCCCCGCATTTCGCCCACCGCTCATCGAATAACACCTTCTAGCGCCGCGTTGAACGTCATGCAGAATAGACTATCGCCTTGCCGAAGCCCCCTGCGTGATTCGAATGAACTCGACAATTCACCCGAAATCCGCACACAGCACCGCGTTCCATTCATCGTCGTCTTGATCAGTCTGTTCAGCTTCCGGGAAAAGCCGTTCTCGTCCATGATTTTCCAAAGCTCGTCACGGTCGATCGATACGGTGCGTAAGGACTTGGTGTTCATGGCATTTTTCACGAATCTGTTCGCTTGTGGCGTTAGACGGGCGCGGCGTAGTAGGATTCGCACTTTGTAAGCAGTGATCGCTAGAAAGCTCTCACAGTCCAATTTGTCGCCCTTCTTGTAGATGGGGCGTATTACCCCCTCCTTTACCCCTCCGATAGCAATCGGGGGTTGATGATGCTGATGTTGAAGAACTGGCCCTTGATTCTCAACCGGCAAATTCTTGGTTCGATCGGCCATCGTCCGAACACGCGCTTTCTCATCTACCCAATCACTAGAAAGGTGTTCCAAGCTCGTGTGTTTGCCGCATCTCTGATAGATAGCATGACCATCTTCGTACGTTCGTACCGTCGATCCCTTCCAGCATACCTGCTGCAACGCTACGATGTCAAATTTGCGGCTCTTCAATTCGTTGAAGAACACGTAGGAACTGTCCATCGGCAGTTCCGTGTTTCCAATCGCTAGCCCCTTTTCGTCACGTGGATCTTTGCCGATTTCTATCCGAAATTTGTTGTTCGTTATTCGTTGCTTGTGTATTTTGTAGTAACGGGCTCGCAAGGCCCGCAGCTAACCCCATGATCTCGCAGGGGGATCGACCGCCGTGATGTTGCTGTTTTGGGTCCCGAACACCACCAGGACGTTGTTGCACTTCGCACGCCGCGGAGTTTAAAGTTAGCCCATCTTTGAAGCCTAATAACTTCTTTATCTTGAATCTAATCGAAATGCAGTCTTTGCATGAAATATTTGTCATAACAAAAACCGTATTCAAAAGAATTCGGCCAAAGGAAACCACAGTTATTGATGAAAAACTGGTTTTCATGTTCCTCCCGAACAAAATGTTTCAAAATCGCATACAAACTTCAGGCTCGTTGAGCGACCCCTTCCTGTGATTCAATCTGGCCCATGACATCTTTTACTAGGCCTAGCCTGCAGGGCATAACATTTCACAGGTTTTGTGTTTCCCATACAAATTTGAGGCAGTCTTATGTCAGATCCCGGCAATGTTATTCTAACCGTGTGGAGCACATCTCTCAGATTTAAGCTTTTTTTGACAGATTTAAGCTTTTTTCCTCAGATTTAAGCTTTCGTCTCCTATGCTCTCAAGGCAAAAAAAGCTTAAATCTGAGGAAAAAAGCTTGAAAACGAGATTCACGAGCACATATTTAAAAGATGTTGGTCTCACGATACATAAACAAATCGTGTAAAGTTGCCGGGATCTTTTTGGAGCACATTTCTCAGATTTAAGGTTTTTTCCTCAGATTGAATCTTTCTTTTCTCAGATTTGAGCTTTCATCTCCTATGCTCTCAAGGCAAAAAAAAGCTTAAATCTGAGGAAAAAAAAGCTTAAAAACCATATCCCGGCAACGTTATACAATCCGTGTGGAGCACATCTCTCAGATCTAAGCTTTTTTGTCAGATTTAAGCTTTATTCCTCAGATTTAAGCTTTCATCTCCTATGCTTTCAAAGCAAAAAAAGCTTAAATCTGAGGAAAAAAAGGCTTAAAAACTAGATTCACCAGCACTTATTTAAAAGATGTTGGTCACACGATACATAGACAAATCGTGTAATGTTGCCGGGATCTGTTAAAAACGAGATTCACCAAGACTCAGTTAAAAGATGTTGGTCACACGATTCACAGACAAATCGTGTAACGTTGCCGGGATCTGGATCTGCTTGAGAGCATATAGGAGATCAAATCTGAAGGAAAAAGCCTAAATCTGAGAGATGTGCTCCACACGGATTGTATATCGTTGCAGGGATCTGGCTAAAAGTTATGTAGAAAATCATGGATGAGTTTTTAACTAAAACAAAGCTTTTTAGGCCCCAGGGTTTGAGAAATTCAAAAAGGACCCCAAATCGACTCAGTCTAAGGTCGCGAACAATGTCTCGCTAGATGATGCCCAAGGACGTAAACTCTTCCAACACGTTAGAGCTTTTTCCCCATTAGAAGTCATACATGAGGGGGTTTTAAATGGGTTAAAGTACGTTGAGTTAACTTACTACTAAAAAAGCTCTCAAAGTTACCATGTTGGGTGGTTTTCCAAAAAAAAAATCGCCTCAACGCCTCGATTAAATATAACGTATACCTACTAGAATGTTTACGAATAATACCTGAAATGTGTTGTCATTTACCAATCCCTTTCATTTTTTATTCATAAATTCATAGAACTGACTTTTTCTTTAGTTATTTCAGAGCTCCGGATTTGGAATTGATATAACCGTCTACCATGGCTAGTAGGTTCTGATTTGTTATAAAAGCTTGCGTTCGTAACCTTCTGCTGTGACTAGTGAAGCCTTGCTTCTTTGTGCCTTGTTTTGAGTTTTTTTGCGATTTATTTATTATTTTTGTAAATATATTCTTTTCTTAAGCCAAGCATATCTAACTGGAATGCCTCCCCACGCTTTTAATATTTTTCGGCTTACAGTCTTAATCATTATTCTAATAAATCCTTCTATTAATCTGTTTTATCTGCTACCTACTTTAAAAATATTATTGTATTGCTTCTCCCATGTATTCATAATTAAGTGTTAAACAATATGACCCGACTAACAGCACCGACTTTCTCACAAAATCCCACCAGCGCCCGTGGAAATCATGACCCAGAGAGGACCCGCTTTCGACTCCAACTGCATGACCCTGACGCGGTTCGTGCTGCAGGAACAGAAGAAGCACAAACATGCCACCGGGGATCTGTCCCAGCTGCTAAACTGCATCCAAACGGCTATCAAAGCCATCAGCTCTGCGGTTCGAAAGGCGGGAATTGCTAAATTGTAGGATTATGGTGAGGATTCTGTTGAGACGGTTTCTAATGTTTTACTTTTAAATTCTTCCAGACAAGGAATCTCAGGTGACACCAACGTCCAGGGAGAGCAGGTAAAGAAGTTGGATGTGCTCTCCAATGAAATTTTCATAAATATGCTGAAGTCGTCATACGCCACTTGTTTGCTGGTGTCGGAAGAAAACGATAACGTTATCGAGATCGAGACTGAAAAACGTGGCAAATATGTCGTTTCGTTCGATCCCCTTGATGGTTCAAGCAACATTGACTGTCTCGTGTCGATTGGATCCATTTTTGGCATCACTAAGTAAGTTAATGTTATTGTTGGTGATCGTATCTTAAGTTTTTTTTTCTAAATTTCAGACAAGTAACGGAAGGTTCTGAGCCCAGTGAAGCAGACGCATTGCAACCGGGTAACAAAATGGTCGCTGCTGGGTACGCACTTTACGGATCTGCTACTATGATTGTGATTAGTTTAGGTGAAGGTGTGCATGGGTTCATGTACGATCCTTCGATCGGGGAGTTTGTGCTGACAGACTACAACCTTCGGATACCAGAACGAGGTAATATTTACTCCATAAACGAGGGTTATGCGTCAACTTGGGATCCATCGGTTTACAACTACGTACAGGCCAAAAAGGATCCGGCCAAGGGAAAACCATACGGGGCTCGTTACGTGGGAAGTATGGTAGCCGATG